>NW_019943034.1:185646-191343 GCF_002910315.2 Salvelinus sp. IW2-2015 | reverse complement strand
TTTTTAATAACTCTACCTACATGTACATATTACCTCAACACCGGTGCCCCCACACATGGACTCTGTACCAGTACCCCTGTATATAGCCCCGCTATTGTTATTTACTGCTGCTCTTTAATTATTTGTTATTATTAACTCTTGCTTTTTTTGGTAGGTATTTTCTTAAGACTGCATTGTTGGTTAAGGGCTTGTAAGTAAGCATTTCACTGTAAGATCTACACCCTGTTGTATTCGGCGCATGTGACAAATAAAATTTGATTTGGTAGTGGGAGAGTATGGTGAAACTGGGCCGACATTCTGCAAATTCTCAACTATGAAACGTCTGATCCCAAAACTACAATCTGTTATGAACACAGTGCACTACATTTTATAGACTTGACCCTTTGCCCCAAAAAAATAATTACATTGTGTAGAAGGAGTGCAATGTCAAATTGAGTTTGTGCACATGCGCACTTCAGAGGAGGAGTTCCCTAATGGAAATATGCAAATACATACTATAACACTCCAATAGGAGCTCATGCTTGGCTTTGCCCACCTCCTTGCTTGTTCTGACCAGTATGCTTCATTTGCTCCCACTGTATATGACACAGATGAACTATCTTGGGTTAGTTATAAATATCTTTGGTYATATGGTACTGATACTCCATGTATATAGCTTCAATCTTGTGTGTTTTATACCTCATGTTACAATTTGTATTTTGCTTATTTTTTACTCTGCATCATTGGGAAGCGCTTGTAAGCATGCATTTCAAAGTGAAGTCCCACCTGTTGTATCTCAGCACATGTGACAACACCATATTTTGATTTGAGGCCATCGTCCATTTGTATATTTTCTAACTATTCTATGAGTGTGGCTACTGAAACTGAAAGCGTGCATACTCCCCTGTACTGTGTTGTCTTAACATTATAATGCCAAAGTTGGCGATTTACTGCCACCTGCCAGTATAGAATTTTTACTCACGAGTATAATTCGTTGGCTGATCAAGATCCTGAATGGCATAATGTGATCCTTCCTTAACCCAGAGGAAGTCCACCCAGTTGACTGGCATCAAAACGTGCAAGTACTTCAAATGGCGCTGCCCATGCTAACAAGCTTGAGTCCAATATCATTCTCTAGGACCAAGACACCATTTTGGGTAACACATCTGAACACATGCCCAGAGGGGGCCCGCACTCGGGCCTTCTGCAAAAATGTACCTCTTGTCATTCCTCTGTATCGGTCGAGGATCTTGACCTACTTGGTACGACCTCCCGTGCCACCTTCATTCCTGCTAGCTGTAGTTGCGCTCCGCAATCCCCCGTTTTCTTTCTGGCTTTGAGAATTTTCCATAACAAAATTACTGCAGATATAGTCTCGTCTACGAGTTTACAGATCTCACCACAGCTGCGTAGCTAGCAGCTCCATGAGGATGCTATTTGAGTGTGAAAAATCCATAACAGTTAGCCATTGTTAGCTAACTTAGCAGCTAGCTTAGCGTTACCTAGATATACATATCTGACCAAGTCCTGTCTCAACGTGAATTAATAGACTACCTGAGTGTATGTGATGCTGTGCAGTTAAATTAGTTTTGAGTTTCCAGGGTGTTAATAAACGTCTAAATAAACAAACGCTAACGTGAAATTGTACTTGGTCACGGTTAACTTCCTTCTACACGGAAGAGAAATTATCTTATTGTGGCGTTCAGTTGCTCAAAGGGCGTGTTAAATACAAAATAATCAAATCAAATCAAATTTTTATTAGTCACATACACATGGTTAGCAGATGTTAATGCGAGTGGAGCGAAATGCTTGTGCTTCTAGTTCCACAATGCAGTAATAACCAACAGTAATCTAACCTAACATTCCACAACTACTACCTTACACACACACACCAAGTTGTAAGGGATAAAGAATATGTACATAAAGATATATGAATGAGTGGTGGTACAGAACGGGCATGGCAGATGCAGTAGATGGTATAGGAGTACGGTATATACATATGAAGATGAGTACTGTAGGGTATGTAAACATTAAAGTGGCATAGTTTAAAAGGGCGTCAGTGGTACACTGGTAATTAACATACAAGAATGGCAAGAAATGCAGTTAGCATGTATCATAGAGTACAGTATATACATATGAGATGAGGAGTCATGTAGCGGTCAATGTAACATTGTTATTAAGGGCATGTTTAATAGTGCTAGTGGATACTAATTTTGACTCATAATTTCCATCACATTCCCATTTTCAAAAGTGGCTGGATGTTGAGTAAGTATGTTTGGCAGCGGCCCGCTAAATGTAGTGGTTTCGGCTGTTTAACCCAGTCTGATGCGCTAGGATAGATAGAAGCGTTTTTTCAGTCTCATCCGGTCTGCTTTGATGCACCTGTACTGACCTCGTGCCTTCTGGAATGATACGCGGGGTGAACAGGCAAGTGGCTTGGTTGGTTGGTTGTCCTTTGATTGATCGTTGATGGCCTTTCCTGTATGACATCGAATGTGGTGTAGTGTGTCTCCGTGGAGGTAGCAAGGTAGTAATTGCCCCTGGGTGATGCGTTCTGGCAGACCTCACTTACCACTCTTGGAGAGCCTTCGGTTTGGGCGGACAAGATGTCCTGAACCACAGGTGATATCAGCCCGACAGGGATGGCCCACTCTCGATTGTGCATCTTCACGTAGAAGTTTGTGAAGTGCTATGTGGTCCAGCACGAGATTTCTGTCGCCCTCCTGAGGTATAGATGAGGCGCTGCTGCGCCTTCTTCACAACGCTGTCTGTCAGCTCGTGGTGAACCAATTCAGTTTGTCCGTGATAAGTGTACTACACAAGCTACATACCACCTTTCACATTATTCATCAGCAAAAGTCAATCTGACCTGTCACAACTGTGGCAAAATCAGGTCAACTCAGCTCCCCTCTGAGTGACTGTAAATGTTCCAACTTCTCCCTACTGTAGATCCAGTTAAGAAGTGGAATGGAGGGTCTACACCTCACGACTTTCTGAGCCACATCGACCTCATCGCCTGTAGGCCGTTCTAAGTCGTTAAGAGATGGTGGTAAAACATCAAATGTTACAATCTACATGAGGCCATCACCAGCTCTCCTGTAGTGATCAGTTCGTAGCTAAGATAATTATACCAAGCTAATGCACTTAAGCCATCAATGAATTGAGTCTCGGAGGCGTGCATGCCACGCAGTCGTGGGCTGAATCAGGGATTACAGGAGAGGGCTCAAAGCCACCCTTGTGGGGGCCCCAGTGTTGAGATCAGCGCGGTGGAGATGTTGTACCTACCTCACCACCTGGGGCGGCCCGTCAGAGTCCAGGACCCAGTTGCACAGGCGGGTCGAACCCAGGTCGCGAGCTTAGATGACGAGTTTTGGAGGTACTATGGTGTTAAAATCTGAGCTGTAGTCGATGAAACAGCATTCTCACATGGGTATTCCTCTTGTCCAGATGGGTTAGGGCATGTGCAGTGTGTTGCGATTGCGTCGTCTGTGGACCTATTGGGTCGGTAAGCAAATTGGAGTGGGTCTAGGGTGTCCGGTAGGGTGGAGGTGATATGGTCCTTGACTAGTCTCTCAAAGCACTTCATGATGACGGAAGTGAGTGCTACGGGGCGGTAGTCGTTTAGCTCAGTTACCTTAGCTTTCTTGGGAACAGGAACAATGGTGGCCCTCTGAAGCATGTGGGAACAGCAGACTGGGATAAGGATTTATTGAATATGTCCGTAAACACACCAGCCAGCTGGTCTGCGCATGCTCTGAGGACGCGGCTGGGAATGCCGTCTGGGCCTGCAGCCTTGCGAGGGTTAACACGTTTAAATGTTTTACTCACCTCGGCTGCAGTGAAGGAGAGCCCGCAGGTTTTGGTAGGGGGCCGTGTCAGTGGCACTGTATTGTCCTCAAAGCGGGCAAAAAAGTTGTTTAGCCTGTCTGGGAGCAAGACATCCTGGTCCGCGACGGGGCTGGTTTTCTTTTTGTAATCCGTGATTGACTGTAGACCCTGCCACATACCTCTTGTGTCTGAGCTGTTGAATTGGACTCGATTTTGTCTCTGTACTGAGACTTAGCCGTATTGATTGCCTTGCGGAGAGAATAGCTACACTGTTTGTATTCGGTCATGCTTCCGGTCACCTTGTCCTGGTTAAAAGCAGTGGTTCGCGCTTTCAGTTTCACGCGAATGCTGCCGTCAATCCACGGTTTCTGGTTTGGGAATGTTTTTATCGTTGCTGTGGGTACGACATCGTCAATGCACTTCCTAATGAACTCGCTCACCGAATCAGCATATTCGTCAATATTGTTGTTGGACGCGATGCGGAACATATTCCAATCCGCGTGATCGAAGCAGTCTTGAAGCGTGGATTCAGATTGGTCGGACCAGCGTTGAACAGACCTGAGCGCGGGAGCTTGTTGTTTGAGTTTCTGTTTGTAGGCTGGAATCAACAAAATGCGCACTGTTGTTTGAAATACGGTAATATTTATAACATTACACATCAAATCTCCTATGATCACTGACTGTGTCTGAATACCAATACTAGCGTACTATATGTTTAATAATTAAACTGCATACTAATTTAGTCGTTTGATTTAGTAGAAATCACTCGTCTTTTTCGACTCACATGTTTGACGCGCTGTAGCAAAGTGAACGAATGGTAGGAGTCAACGCAATGGTGCATTCGAAATTGCATATACAATTTTTTCGCAGAACATACTTGTTTGGAAATAAATGTGTTGGTATAAAGTTGTTCTATTCTTACTATCTAAATCTAATTGTATTAGTCACATGCTTCGTAAACAACAGCTGTGAACTAACAGTGAAACGTTTACTTATGGGCCCTTCCCAACAATGTACAGAGAAAGAAAATAGAGCCATAGGGTGCGTTCGTAAATTCACTCTGGCTATATGGGGGCGTATCTGTACGCTCTCGTTGGCTGGCCCTCGCGTCATACTCGTCGCCAAACCCACTGGCTCCTGGTCATCTACAAGTCTTTGCTAGGTAAAGCCCCGCCTTATCTCAGATTACTGGTCACCATAGCAGCACCCACCCGTAGCACGCACTCCAGCAGGTATATCTCACTGGTCACCCCCAAAGCAAATTCCTACATTGGCCGCCTTTCCTTCCAGTTCTCTGCTGACAATGACTGGAACGAACTGCAAAAATCACTGAAGCTGGAGACTCATATCTCCCTCACTAGCTTTAAGCACCAGCTGTAAGAGCAGCTCACAGATCACTGCACCTGTACATAGCCCATCTGTAAATAGCCCATCCAACTACCTAATCCACATACTGTATTTATTTTGCACCTCAGTATCTCTACTTGCACATTCATTTTCTTCACATCTATCACTCCAGTGTTTAATTGGTATATTGTAATTACTTCGCCACCATGGTCTATTTATTGCCTTACCTCCCTTATCTTACCCCATTTGCACACACTGTATATAGACTTTTTCTACTGTATTATTGACTGTATGTTTGTTTATTCCATGTGTAACTGTGTTGTTGTATGTGTTGAACTGCTATGCTTTATCTTGGCCAGGTCGCAGTTGTAAATGAGAACTTGTTCTCAACTAGCCTACCTGGTTATTTAAATAAAAGTGAAATAAAATAAATAAAAAATATGTACATATAATTACAATAGCAGCAGCTTATGTGATGAGTATAAAAAGGTAGTGCAAAAAGGGTCAATGCACAAAGCACAGGTAGCTATTTGGTTAACTATT
>NW_019943034.1:129547-182478 GCF_002910315.2 Salvelinus sp. IW2-2015 | reverse complement strand
ATGCTCAGAATGTCCGCATGTAACTGCTTTTACATGCAATATGCTTTGGTGGACTTCACAGGACAGATGTTGCTCTCTGGTTTTGTGATGAAACGCAGGTGTGGTTGAATGTATTCTGCCACGTCTTCTTATTGATCAGCCTTAGGCCTATATATCACATTGTCAAGGCATATGAACTAACAGGTTATAGAGCAAACAATACAATTTACCAACATAGATTGTAATATGGTATTTTTTCCCTGGCTTGGCTTCCCCAGGGATTTTACCCATGCACTGTACTTTCAGGTGCTAGTGGCTGGAGTAACAGAGGTGCAGAGCGTTTGGTGATGATGTTACCTCTGTGCTGTTGGTGCTAGACAATGGCTATTTTCAATATAGCTGGGTCAGCAGGCGGTGTGGGGGATGGGCGGGTATTGCATTTGCTGCTAGGCTCCTCAACCTCGGTGGTCGGGCTAGCAGGCTGCTCAGTGAGCCCTGCATCAGTCGCGCACTGGTTGTCTGAGGAAGGCCCTAAAAATTTCAGGACTCCAGCCACCCAAGTCGTATTTGGTAATCTCCAAGTACCGCACGGGCAAGCGGTACCAATGCACGAAGTCTCGTAACCAACAGGACCATGAACAGCTTTTACACCCAAGCCATAAGAACTGCTAAGTAGTTAGTTTAAATAGTTAACCAAATAGCTACCTGTGCTTTGTGCATTGACCCTTTTTGCACTACCTTTTTTATACTCATCACAATAAGCTGCTGCATGTATTAGTAATTATATGTACATTTTTTTATTTATTTTATTTCACTTTTATTTAAATAACCAGGTAGGCTAGTTGAGAACAAGTTCTCATTTACAACTGCGACCTGGCCAAGATAAAGCATAGCAGTTCAACACATACAACAACACACAGTTACACATGGAATAAACAAACATACAGTCAATAATACAGTAGAAAAAGTCTATATACAGTGTGTGCAAATGGGGTAAATGGGGGTAAGGCATAAATAGCCATGGTGGCGAAGTAATTACAATATACCAATTAAACAACCTTGGGACACTGAACATTAAGGAATACAGGATGTAAGAACCTTAACCCCCCTTAAGGTTAGAGCACTATGTAAGTGGTTCACTGATAGGGAATCACCAATTGAGTCGCTCTGATAGAGTTCAAATACTTAATGTAAGTAACACTGGAGTGATAGATGTGCAGAAAATGAATGTGCAAGTAGATACTGAGGGCAAAATAAATACAGTATGGGATTAGGTAGTTGGATGGGCTATTTACAGATGGGCTATGTACAGGTGCAGTGATCTGTGAGCTGCTCTACAGCTGGTGCTTAAAGCTAGTGAGGGAGATATGAGTCTCCAGCTTCAGTGATTTTTGCAGTTCGTTCCAGTCATTGTGCAGCAGAAACTGGAAGGAAAGGCGGCCAATGAGGAATTGGCTTTGTGGGTGACCAGTGAGATATACCTGCTGGAGTGCGTGCTACGGGTGGTGTGCTGCTATGGTGACCAGTAATCTGAGATAAGGCGGGCTTTACTAGCAAAGACTTGTAGATGACCGGAGCCAGTGGGTTTGGCGACGAGTATGACGCGGGGCCAGCCAACGAGAGGTACAGATACGCCTCATATAGCCAGAGTGAATTTACGAACGCACCCTATGGCTCTATTTTCTTTCTCTCTACATTGTTGGGAAGGGCCCATAAGTAAACGTTTCACTGTTAGTTCACACTGTTGTTTACGAAGCATGTGACTAATACAATTAGATTTAGATGTATAAATAGCTATTCTTACCAACACTTTTATTTACCAAACAAGTATGTTCTGCGAAAAAAATAGTATATGAAATTTCGAATGCACCATTGCGCCGTTCACTTTGTACAGGCGTAGCATGGTCAAGCAAGTTAATGTTTCCGACATTTTTGGACTACTAACAACTATTGATTTAGAACCATGGAAAGTTAAGCTACCGCAAGTCACAAATAAAACACTGTTCCAACACCATTTCAACTTTAACATTTCAACATCAAATCACCTATGCTTAGTCTAATACAGTGACAAAAGATACCAAAAACAATTTAGCCCAACGTAAGCTAAATACATTATGATTTGGCTGTCCATGGTACTGATTTCATGTGTGTTCGTGCGTGCTTGCAAGTAGAAGAACATGTTGACTCACCCTACTTGTAGAAACGCCAATGCCATCCTCCTCTCATGTGGCTGAAACGGTCTATGACTCTGTCATACAGTACATCCTTTAAGTTTTTGTTGTCCTAGGCTACCTGATAACATTTTTTTATTTTTATTCTAGGTTCATATATTGCATCCATGAATATACACCACTGCTATCGACGACCCCAGTGATGAGGCAGCGCAGGTTTGTCTTGACACTTACCCAAGCCGCATTTTCAGTGGGAGAAAACAGGCTTTTTGTAGCGCCTGGTTCAAGGTCTGCAGTTGGTTGTGGTGTACGCTATGTCGTCTGAGGAGGCGATAGATTACTTTTTCAATGTATGTAGCTCCCTGTACAATTTCTTTAGGAAACCCACGGTGGCTGCACAGTACAGTGGGGTTTTCCCCACTGAAAAGACTGCTTGATCAGAGACGGAATGGCCACCTTGCCATGCTGTCAGTCATTTTTAAATCAAGTGACATCWCAGAGATGCTCGGTGAAATAGAATCTACTCGCGCATATGGTGCTGCTATGTGAGACTTGAGGTCACAGACATACTGAAAGCAGTGACAAAGCCGAGCTTTAAGTTTATTGCTAACACGACTCACAAAATCCTGGGGCTCCTTGACCCTCTTAACAAGTTACTACAGTCTGAAACTACTGACTTGCAGACCGGTGTCAAACTTGACCGAAGTAGGTATGGGTGAAAAACTGCTATGTGATGCTGAATTCTGAAAGCTTTGGGAGGCATTCCAGGGGGGAGGGCACGAGCACATCTGCTCCAAGCAAATGACMGAGAGTCATGAGAAACTCTGCAAGAGTATCAATTTGAACAGCCTGGTCTCATAGACTAGACGTAACATAGTAATTTCGGGACACTCAAATTAGTATGCTGTGTTATGTTTGGTATGCTTCAAAATTCAAAAGGCCCTCGCACATCTGAGCATCTTTTTTTGCAGGTGCATGGTAACAATTGAATACAATGAGAAAAAAGAAGAAACCCACATACAGGAATATGGTTCCAAATAAATTACATTATTACGTGCTCCACCACCCATGTTATCTACATTATTAAATGTCCATGTGGGCTATGAAGGTAAAACCTCTCTCTCAAACAGAAAATTTGTGAACATAAAAGTTCAATCAGGAGAAACGACAGTGATTATCCAGTCGTAGTACATTTTAATGACCTGAAACATGACATTTCTACCTTTTAGATTTTGTGGTATAGAGAAAGTTAAGATATCAGACAGGGGAGGTGATATAAATCATACTCTGAGCAAACTAATGTTTTGGGGATTTTCATCCTCCAGACATTATTTCCTAGAGGTCTTAATGATTTAATGAGATGCCTATGTAACTCAGCAAAAAAGAAAAGTCCTTTTTCATGACCCTGTCTTTCAAGGATAATCGTAAAAATCAAATAACTTCCAGATCTTCATTGTAAAGGGTTTAAACACTGTTTCCATGCTTTGTTCAATGAACCATAACAATTAATGAACATGGCACCTGTGGAATGGACGTTAAGACACTAACAGCTTACAGACGGTAGGCAATTAAGGTCACAGTTATGAAAACTTAGGACACTAAAGAGGCCTTTCTACTGACTCTGAAAAACACCAAAAGAAAGATGCCCAGGGTCCCTGCTCATCTGCATGAATGTGCCTTAGGCATGCTGCAAGGAGGCATGAGTACTGCAGATGTGGCCAGAGCAATAAATTGCAATGTCCGTACTGTGAGATGCCTAACACAGTGCTACAGGGAGACAGCTGATCGTCCTCGCAGTGGCAGATCACGTGTAACACCTGCACAGGATCGGTACATCCGAACACCACACCTGCAGGACAGGCACAGGATGGCAACAACAACTGCCCGAGTTACACCAGGGACACAATCCCTCCATCAGTTCTCAGACTGTCCGCAATACGCTGAGAGAAGCTGGACTGAGGGCTTGTAGGCCTGTTGTAAGGCAGGTCCTCACCAGACATCCCCAGCAACAACGTCGCCTGTGGGCACAAACCCACCATCGCTGGACCAGACAGGATTGGTAAAAAGTGCTCTTCACTGAAGAGTCGCGGTTTTGTCTCACCAGGGGTGATGGTAAGATTCACGTTTATCGTCAAAGGAATGAGCGTTACACCGAGGCCTGTATTCTGGAGCGGGATCGATTTGGAGGTGGTCTGTGGCGGTGTGTCACAGCATCATCGGACTGAGCTTGTTGTCATTGCAGGCAATCTCAACGCTGTGCGTTACAGGGACGACATCCTCCTCCCTCATGTGGTACCCTTCCTGCAGGCTCATCCTGACATGACCCTCCAGCATGACAATGCCACCAGCCATACTGCTTGTTCTGTGCGTGATTTCATGCAAGACAGGAATGTCAGTGTTCTGCCGTGGCCAGCGAAGAGCCCGGATCTCAATCCCATTGAGCACGTCTGGCACCTGTTGGATCGGAGGGTGAGGGCTAGGGCCATAACCCCCAGAAATGTCCGGGAACTTGCAGGTGCCTTGGTGGAAGAGTGGGGTAACATCTCACAGCAAGAACTGGCAAAACTGGTGCAGTCCATGGGGAGATGCACTGCAGTACTTAATGCAGCTGGTGGCCACACCAGATACTGACTGTTACTTTAGATTTTGACCCCACCTTTGTTCAGGGACACATTATTCCATTTCTGTTAGTCACATGTCTGTGGAACTTGTTCAGTTTGTGTCTCAGTTGTTGAATCTTATGTTCATACAAATATTTGCACATGTTAAGTTTGCTCTAAATAAAACGCAGTTGACAGTGAGAGGACATTTCCTTTTTTTGCTGAGTTTATAACACCCTCCCAACATATCCTCCAAACACTGAGTTCGAGGTCATTATTACTTTTATACAACGGGTTACCAACATATACAAATAATGATTGACATATTTTCAATAAACTTTAATTATTCACCCTTCCACGGGCTATAGTCCTGACACAAATCTAGTGTTGCTACCCAATCCGGCTGGTTGTTCATTCTATCGGTTAGGTTGCCAGAGACGCTACCCTCTCTAACCAAATCGCTATCAGTAACAGAATGACTGCAATTGAATTGGCCCAAATAGGAAATCATAGTAGTCTCAAAACAGTTACAGTAAAGCACATTAGACCACAGTGGAGTACAGCAAAGAAGATTATAGTTCAGTACAGTATAATGTACTGTACTATACTTTTCTGTACTCTACTGAACTATACTGTAATGTCCAAACTTGTTAAACATAGAAGTCTATGATTGGTACAGATTTAGTCCGGTCTTGACCAACCAAATATGGTCTTGCTTGGGTGCGGATCTCATTAGAATAATAGCCAGTGTGTAGTATAATACTCAAACATGCAAAGGAGGATTACATTTTTCTACCTTGGTACCTATTCAGGATACATCACCATGAAGAGAATCACACTCATAATTATGCATTTCTATATAGTACAGATCAAGGACCTATGATGTCATTATGTTACTGGGTGTTGTTCCACTTCCCTGACTGTAGTTCAATCATCTACATAGTTTTTTTCAAACTCAAGGTGTCATATCATAGCTGACACATTCTTTCTGCAGACATATTTGAATCTTAATTCGGAATAGATATTTAAGAGTTTTTGGAAAAAAGTGGTCACAAAAAACTGCCATTCTTTTATCAAAATTTGCATCCGCACTGCTCCTCAAATAAATGTGTTTTAGTAAAATTGTCAGTGGCAATTGTTAAAAGTAGACTTCTGCATATACAGTTGAAGTCGGACGTTTACATACACTTAGGTTGGAGTCATTAAAAGTAGTTTTTCAACCACTCCACAAATTTCTTGTTAACAAACTATAGTTTTGGCAAGTCAGTTAGAACATCTACTGTGTGCATGGCACAAGTAATTTTTCCAACAATTGTTTACAGATTATTTAACTTATAATTCACTGTATCACAATTCCAGTGGGTCAGAAGTTTACATACACCAAGTTGACGGTGCCTTTAAACAGCTTGGAAAAATTCCACAAAATGATGTCATGGCTTTAGAAGCTTCTCATAGGCTAATTGACATAATTTGAGTCAATTGGAGGTGTACCTGTGGATGTATTTCAAGGCTACTTCCAAACTCAGTGCCTCTTTGCTTGACATCATAAGAAAATCAAAGATCATCCAAGACCTCAGAAAAAAAGTTGTGGACTCACAAGTCTGGTTCATCCTTGGGAGCAATTTCCAAACGCCTGAAGGTACCACGTTCATCTGTACAAACAATAGTACGCAAGTTTAAACACATGAGACCACGCAGCCGTCATACGCTCAGGAATGAGACGCGTTCTGTCTCCTAGAGATGAACGTACTTTGGGTGTGAAAAGTGCAAATCAATCCGAAACAACAGCAAAGAACCTTGTGAAGATGCTGGAGGAAACAGGTACAAAAATATCTATATCCACAGTAAAACGAGTCCTATATCGACATACCTGAAAGGCCACTCAGCAAGGAAGAAGCCACTGCTCCAAAACCGCAAATAAAAGCCAGACTACGGTTTGCAAATGCACATGGGGACAAAGATTCGTACTTTTTGGATAATGTCCTCTGGTCTGATGAAACAAAAAATAGAACTGTTTGGCCATAATGACCATTGTTATGTTTGGAGGAAAAAGGGGGAGGCTTGCAAGCCGAAGAACACCATCCAACTGTGAAGCACGGGGGTGGCAGCATCATGTTGTGCGGTGCTTTGCTGCAGGAGGGACTGGTGCACTTCACAAAATAGATGGCGTCATGAAGAAAGAAAATGATGTGGATATATTGAAGCAGCATCTCAAGACATCAATCAGGAAGTTAAAGCTTGGTTGCAAATGAGTCCTCCAAATGGACAATGACCCCAAGCATTATTCCAAAGTTGTGGCAAAATGGCTTAAGGACAACAAAGTCAAGGTACTGGATGGCCATCACAAAGCCCTAACCTCAATCCTATAGAAAATGTGTGGGCAACTAAAAAAGCGTGTGCGAGCAAGGAGGCCTACAAACCTGACTCAGTACCACTGCTCTGTCAGGAGGATGGGCCAAAATTGACCCAACTTATTATGGAAAGCTTGTGGAAGGCTACCCGAAACGTTTGAACCAAGTTAAACAATTTAAAGGCAATGCTGCCAAATACTAATTGAGTGTATGTAAACTTCTGGCAACTGGAAATGTGATGAATGAAATAAAAGATTCTCGCTACTATTATTCAGACATTTCACATTCTTAAAATATAGTTGTGATCCTAACTGACCTAAGACAGGGAATTTTTACTGGAATTAAATGTCAGGAATTGTGAAAAACTGAGTTTAAATGTATTTGGCTAAAGTGTATGTAAACTTCCAACTTCAACTGTAGGTGTATGTATGGTTTGTTAAACTTCGCAATCAATGGTTTTTGCTTAGCACATATTTAAAGTGAAAAAGTGAGCATCAGCGTCACTGTTACCATGGAATTGCACACTACAATACATCTTCACTACTTCGTCAAGTAAAAATGAATTAAGGCACTATCATTATCTCACTATAAAACCTAAAGACACAAAGTTTGTCACTCTTCATCAGTGAAGCATTTTTACAGACACCATCAACATATTATCTACTCTGCCTCATCATACTTTTTCTTTCTAAGTCTCCTCATCCAGTTCCCTAATACATCCCAACCAACAGAATTAACTACAAACTAACAAACTAGTACTAATTACATGTCACTATACTATACATGGACTGTGTGCATTTTTCTGCTGGTGTATCCTGACATAGCTTCCTCCCTGAGAATCTTTCCTGCAATGCGTACAGGAAACAGCCTCTCTCCCCTGTGGACCTTCAACGCATCTTCAGCTGGTGCTGGTGGGAGAACTTATTCGCACACTGGGGCAGCTGTAGGTTTCTCCCCTGTGTGGACCCTCTGGTGCCTCTTCAGGTTGGACGAGTGGGAGAAACTAGCCCGGCACAGGTGGCAGCCGAACGGTTTCTCCCCTGTGTGGACCCTCTGGTGCCTCTTCAGGTTGGACGAGTGGAGAAACTAGCCCGGCACAGGTGGCACCGAACGGTTTTCCTCCCCATGTGCAACCTCTGGTGGTTGCACCTGTTGGGGGAAACGGAAGGCTTTCCCACAGAACGAACCACGGAAGCGCTTCTCTTTGGCGCTGCCACCTTTACTAATGCTTGTTCCACTACTGTCATTTGTCAATGGGCTTGTGTAGCCATTAGTGTTGAGGCACAGAATTGTCTGAGGTCTGGTTTAACATTAGGAGAGGTGTGAGGAGGACGAAGGCCGGGAGTGTCTGTGTTGTAGCAAGTCCATGTTCCAGTTAATAGATCCTATAGAAGGCAGGCTGATGGCAGCACCTGTTAGGGGTTAACCTGAGGCCCCATCAGTCTCTCTGAATCACAACTATAGGAGCAGGACGGAACATCGCTAGCAGAGTCTGTATCTGTTCTCTCCCGCGCATACAGACACCTCCCTGTCCCTGCAGACCAAATTACGCCTCGCCCTGGTCTCATCCAGTCTGTTGTCATGGAGCTAAGATCGGATGTTGTTTGTGTTCGACTGTCTGTTTCTGGTTGTGGTTAAGAGTGTTGTCTCCAGCCAGAGTTGAGGACGCTGTCCATCCACTGACATCCACTATGTCACTCTGGTCCTGGCCTGCGAATCCAAGATGGCACCCAGTCTCCTTTGTTAGCCTCCAGCCAACTATCTGCAGGAATAGGTTACAAAATAGACTTTAAAAAAATATGGCAAAAAAACTCTACATATGGAGTTGTATGGACAAATAATAGCCAGTGTGTATCACTATTCCCATTGAAGATCTATTACTGTATGTAGGCTATATGTATTTCTTCCTTACCTTGCTCCCCCATCTACTCCACTCAGCAGATCCAGCTCTCTGCTTCGTCTTCCATTGTCTCCTGTTTGACCAGCAGCCGATCAGGCTTCATCCTCCATGTCTACTGACTGCAATAGTAAAGGTTGGCTTTAGTTGGCATTGTTTGGGTGGACTTGTATCATTGAAAGGCATGTACGCAGACAACACTATTTGGATCCCCATCAGTTTTGCCGAAGCAAACTCTTCCTGGGGTCCAAAAAAACAAAAGGACGACAAGTAAAAAAACACTTAGTGACAGACAAGGACAGTCACACAATTTAAAATACGATATACAAACAATACAACAACAAAAAAGTGTGTGTGTTAATGTGTCGTATGTGTGTCGTCTCACAGACCCGCCGGTCAATGAGATGCATGAGTAATAGGAGATGGGAGTTCCATGCGATCACAGCTCAGTATAATACTGTGCGTTGCCGTGAATTTGTTTTGGACTTGGGGACTGTGAAGAGACCCGTGGTGGCATGTCTTGTGGGGGTATGTTTGGGTGTCTGAGCTGAATGTTATTTGATTATGCAGACAATCGGGAATTTTCATCACAGTAATATTTTCGGATGAAAACTAGAATAGAAGCAGTTAATCTCTCGTCAACCCTTCAGTGCTCCTGAGTGGCGCAGCGGTCTGAGGCACTGCATCTCAGTGCTTTGAGCCAGATACAGCTTTGCTATGTCTTTCTTTGCTGCACTTGACCATACTACCAGACAGTAATCAAGATGGGCCAAGACCAGACCCTTAACAATTGATTTTACAGTACAGTTGATTTGTACTGTAACGCAGAACAACAGACATGCCCCTCATCTTCACAACAACTCGGTCATTATGACTTGACCATGATCAGAGTGGTGAAGAGGAGCTCCGCGGATCCTGAGAGTCCGGAAGTAATTTAGCCATTCAGTGTAGTCATAGCGATCTGTAGATTTGCTATTTATGCGAGTTTTCTCAAGTTAATTGACACGTGACATTCCTGGATTACTCATTATACTGATAAAGTCAGATTTAATCAAGTAATTCAATAGTCAGTTTAAAAAAAAGGTTACGGGTACAAGACTGTAAATATCTGGCTGTGTTGGCAAAATCACTACATATCCCATTGAGCCGAGCGGGGAAATGCTGCCCGTTGTCACAGTTCCAAGACCAGTCAGAAACTTCCAGCTAACCCTACGCCAATGATGCCGGTGGATCTCAAAACTGAACTTGAATCCACATTAAGTAGCAATGATATCCTTCACCACCGTCGTCTTATGACAGACATCTCAAACCAGATATGACTGTTCAACAAAACATAATTTAAAAAAATCCCCAGCTAATTTCTTAGTTCATGATTGTATAACTAGCAAAGAAGTTTTGAAGTGTGCAGTATATATTAAGTTTGGTATAGTTCAGCTAGCCAGCTAGTTTAGCCCACTGAGGTATAATAAGAAAGTTTTAGCCAGGGAAAACTAACTTGGGCCTAGTGAGGATGTGCACTAGGCTAATTAAGGAGACAGATTGTAGTTATGCCCTGATTAGTCATTGAAATGATTGGCAATATCAAAAGGTTTTGTTATAAATGACCCATCAAAATGAATGATGGAGNGAGACAGATTGTAGTTATGCCCTGATTAGTCATTGAAATGATTGGCAATATCAAAAGGTTTTGTTATAAATGACCCATCAAAATGAATGATGGAGAAGAATTGGGTTTTCTACCCATAATATAACTTAAGGTACTCCAAATTATTTTTCCATTGGGTTTTATGTCATTTATCTTGGTTTGGTAATATAATTTCATAATTTTGTTAATTTTTGTAAAAAAAACTATCTACATTTACAGTATGTCAACCAATCAGCTGAGCAGCCTGGCTGACTTTTTTGCCACCTATTTTGCATAATTTATTTGAACTAGTGTTGTCATGATACCAACATTTTACAAACGATACGATACCAGGCCAAGTATCACGACACCGAATAGTATCTCGATACCTTGGTAGGAAAAAATGATCTGTGGCTTAGCATCCTGTGCGCCCCGTTCATCGGACGCTTGTTCACGTTTTCAAAAATGTCTCCAAAAATCTGTCACTGAAACTCAGACTTCTACTCAATATAACACATTGAATTTAACTTCACAGTGTATAATAGAATACGGCAAAGATGGGCTGATTTGCTCATATTTGCAAAGGCCTACCTGTGATTTAGCTGGAGGAATGGGAGGAAGGAATATACTGTACATGCATAATAATCTGCATGTCATTGTGTCAGTATGTGGAAAAACACTGCATGAAACCTTTACTCTTTAGTTAACAGGCACACACACACTGTCACCCTCACTCTCAAAAACACACACACACAACACTCTCTCTCCCCCACAAACACACACACACCACTCTCTCTCCCCCACAAACACACACTGCTCCCAACTTTTACAAGTTAGGCACCAAACTGAATTTAAGGAGCACCAGAAATAAATAGATTTTTGATATAGTTTCGGCTTACATTAGGCTATATGAATCCTACCGTTTGAAGCACATCTCGTGAGTAGCAGACCCTTTTCCTTTCTTCCTGTGCCAATCAAATTTGCCTAAACTTACTGTCAAGTTACCAGGTTGTTAGCTAGCTACAGTATGTTCCGGTCATGTTACAACGCTGTAGGTATCAAACCAATAATTAGCGACCAGCGATTCGTTTAAAATGGCCTCAACATGATTTGTGAAATTATGTCAAATGTGTGCGAATCCCGATAGAAAGAAAAAAAGGCATCTCCGGTAATATTTGTTTAACCGTTTAGGCTAGAGATGAGCCGTTTTCTTTGCTGGAAAGCTGCAAGCATGCGTGTCGCGAAGCAGTGCTTGATTTTCCCTCCCTGACACTCAGATGCTGCATGACAGTGAACTTGCAAAGTCTACTCAGACTGGTCTGTGCTCTTGGTTATAAAAGGCGAGGAAATTTGACAATTTATCAACATTGCTTGCTTTGTGCGCTGCTCCAATGTAATACATTTACAAATCTAACAGAAGACTCACCAGGGTCTGGATCACCGCTCGCCATCACAGCAAAATTATATATATATATATATATATATGTTTTTAACTGACGGAGTTATAGACACGCATGAAGAGCAGACGACTGAAGCAGGCGAGTGAGGGCTGGTAGGGGATGCGGCTGGCTGATTTACAGCTGCCACGTGATATGCCCATGAAAGTTGAGTGGATATTACTGGACCTGCTTATACAAGACACTGTGTGCAATAAGTGTTTAACATGCTTTTTGAATTACTACATCTCTGTACTCCACACAATTATCTGTAAGGTCCCTCAGTCGAGCAAGTGAATTTCAAACACAGATTCAACCACAAAGACCAGGGAGGTTTCCCAATGCCTCGCAAAGAAGGGCACCTATTGGTAGATGGGTAGAAATAAAAAAGCAGACATTGAATATGTCTTTGAGCATGGTGAAGTTATTAATTACACTTTGGATGGTGAATCAATATACCCAGTCACTACAAAGATACAGGTGTCCTCCCTAGCCCAATGGTGACTTTAAAACAGTTAGAGAGTTTAATGGCTCTGATAGGATAAAACTGAGGATGGATCAACAACATAGTTACTCCACAATACTAACCTAATTGACAGAGTGAAAAGGAGGCCTGTACAGGCCTGCATCCTGTTTGAAACAAGGTACTAAAGAAATACTCTTTAATACAGCTATAATCTCAGCCAAAGGTGCTTCTACAAAGTTTCGACTCAGGGGTTTGAATAGCTATGTAAATGAGCTATTTCCGTAATTCATCTAAAATAAATTTGACCAAAAAAATGTCTGAAAAACATGTTCTCACTTTGTCATTATGGGATATTGTGTGTACATGAGTGAGAAAAAAATACTTTCAATCCATTTTTAGTTCAGGCTGTAACAACAACATGGAATGGGTCAATAGGTATTAATACTTTCCGAAGGCACTGTAATTAATATGGGCTAATCTTAGCCCTTTCCTGGGTAGCTTACCTGAGATGGACATAATATGGAGAGAGAAATAATTATTATTTCACTAAGAGTCAGTCAATCAGGCACCTGTGAGTGACAGTTGGTGTATGTATGTGATGTTGGGCTGAAGCTACTGACCCGGAAGCTTGGCACTCTCACTCCTCCCGGGCTTTTGTGACGGAGGGTGGACAATGAGCTTGTCGTAGCAGATGTAAGCAATGTCCCCATGCTATCTGGCAGCTTTCATATAGCTGAGATAAATTCTTTCTGCCTCTGGCAGAGAAGTTCTCGTTGAGGAAGATGTTGGTTCCTCTCAAGTTCTTTTGTCTCTCCAGAACAGCCATCTTGTCTTTGAACCTTAGGAACTTGACCACTATCAGCCTGGGTCTGTCACCTGGGCTGGTTACATGTTTTCCAGACCTGTGGGCGTGCTCCACCTCAATTTTCTTTTGATCCATCTGCAGCTTTTCAGTGATCATTTTCTCACTTTCTCCTCTAACTCCATCCAGGTCTCATGTGTAGACTCTGGTATGCCATCCACAACAATGTTATTCCTCCTGGATTGTCCCTCTAGATCATGGGTGTCAAACTCTGGCCCGCGGGCCAAATTTGGCCCGTGGGGTAATTATATTTGGCCCGCGAGACAATACCAAATTACTACTAGAGCTGGCCCGCCGGTATTATACAGCGCATTCACCGCTAATACTACGAATCCCATAATGCTCTGCTGTTGTTTTCGCGCGCCAATCAGGACAGGACCCAGAAACGCCCTCTCCTCTGTGACAGTAGTCATAGCAACATAGACGCTACAACTGTCAGCGCGCTATCCCTTCCCAAAAATGGCGAAAAGAAAGGCAGAAAACAGGAGCGTTTCTGGACAAGTGGGAGGCAGAATATCGTTACATAGTAAAAGACAACTGTTTGTCTTGTTTGTGGAGTCAACGTGGCTGTAATTTAAGGAGTACAAGTCTTAACGACCTATGAAACCGAAACACCAGGACAAAATACAAGGACATGGAATGACTCAAAGAGCCCAGAAAGTTAGAGGAATTAAGAAAAAGAAGATTTGGTTTCAACAACCAGAAATTGTTCAAAAAAAAGCCGAATCACAAGTGAGGCTGCTGTAAAGGCTAGTGTAATAGTGGCAGCAGAGATCCAAAATCAGCCCGGCCCTTTAGAATGAGGGAGCAGTGCGTCGATAAAAATGTGCATGTGAGTTGAGTGTTGTGACCTCGTATGCCCAGAGAAAAAAGCAAGCATTTTCAAACCGTGAGCCTGAGCAAGGAACACAGTTTAGCTGATCGCACATGTGATCTTTGCCACCAATCTGTATGACCAGCTGATGAAAAGGGAAAATATTTGTTAAGTTGCGTTCTCCTCGCTGTGGATGAGAGCTGGACGCATCTGGAAAAAGTTTATTTTGGTATTTAATCAGAAAGGCTGCAAATAGAAAAGAGGCATACGTTTTTATTGAAATTCTATTTATTTAATAAATGAATGCCATTGATGTGTTTTTTCATTTGAAATTCGATTTTGCATGTCTCCACTATTAAATTATATATTGTATGGTAATAAGCGATGCTTGTTCCATATTCAATGTTAAAGCAAAACTTGTTTGGGTCCATATTAAAAGGTTCATTTGTTCAATGTTGGCCCGCGACTTTGTTCAGGTTTTACATTTTGTCCCACTGGGTATTTGAGTTTGACACCCCTGCTCTAGATAGTCTGTTTTCCCAGTCATCTGTAATAATGATTTGCTGATGTCATCTCATGTGGACTTTTTGTTGTCATCTTGCTGAGTTTGTTGTCATCTTGCTGCAAGTCTCTTCCATGACATTCACATCTTCCTGGTCAGATCGTCCATTATTTTGTTAGTCGAGTCCACCAGTATTTGGACAAAGCTCTTGAAGACATTTTTCTGTTGCTGTAACAATTGCTTGTAGACATTTGTTGATTTACACTGTCCACTCCAACCTTCTTTGACTTTGGGCGGCATGATAGTAGCAATGTAGGCTAGCAGGTACTCCACGCAATTTCAGACAGCACAGCTCGCTGGGCCGATGGGAACAGCAACAAACAGCAGGGATTTAAACAGCCACAAGCTCAGGACTATCCGCGGTCCCAGCCACAAGGGCTAACCGCGTTGCAGGCTGTGTTCAAATTGTCAAAGAAACCTGGCTAGCTTGATAACTAGCAACTAGGCAAGCTGCGTCGCCAAGCAGCAGCTCTTCAGACTTCAGGGTTTGGGCAGTGTCCCGGAACAGATAGTAGCTGTCCACAACAACTGAGCTAACCACGTCGCAGGATCCAAATTAAACAGGTAGGCTAGTTTAAAAAAAAAAAGGGGACATTTTTCAGTAACACTTTTGTTTTTTTAACTGAGCGCTCTCTCATTCCGCTTTCAGCATGCGTTGCACTCTGATGACGTCACTCTGCAAGCACTCAGGGGTGTGCCATTTCAGCATTTACAGCCTTCTCAAGTGGCAATCTGACCTTGACGCCTTACAGAAAGACCTGGTTGGTTTAAAATGTGTACTTAATTGTAGGCCAGACTAAATACATGTTCTCTAATTCTCACAAAAATGTTTCAGATGGACCACATTTCTATTAATTGGATTGTTGGTTCTCCCATCGATCAGGTTCCCGCTTGTAAATATCTGGGCATTTGGATTGACAAAGATTTCATGTTCAAAAAAAAGTTACGGATGAGCTAGTTAAAAAGCTAAGCTTGAAAGTGGGATTATTTTCTAGAAATAGAATTTTCCTTTCCCGGAATAGCAGAAAGCAGATAGTCAAAAACTATCAGGAAAGTTGATTGTACAATGGTGACACCATTTACAAGATTGCAGCAGCCACTAGTTTTAAACCTTTAGATGCCGTCTACCATAGCGCCATTTGTTTTATCACAGGTGACAGTTTTAATATTCACCACTGCATCCTGTATCAAATTGGCTGGTCCTCATTAAAGTCCCGTAGATCACTTCATTACTCCTTTTTTGTTTGTTTGTTTACAAAGCTCTACTACACAAGCTTCCAACTTACCTAACTTTGTTGTTAAAGTATAAAATCATGAGATACCAAACCCGTTCATAGGATTGGTTAACTCGAGTTTCCTCGGTTCTCCGCCGAACTAGGTAAATCCACTTTTTGTTATAATGCACCTCATTGCTGGAACCAACTACAAAAGACATTACAATTGGATGTTATGGTGCCGCTCGGGCAATTTAAAATATTGATTGGGGGTAACTTCGTAACTTTTTCTTGAATATTTGTGTAATGCTGTATTTTTGTTTGTTTTACATTGTATCTGATTTGATTAGTTGTTGTCTTATGAATTGTATAAGCAGGGCTCCCTTGTGAAAGAGACCCTGGTCTCAATGATGACTAAGTCAACATCAGGGCCGGTATCTAGAAGGTGTCTCAGAGMAGGAGGGCTGATCTAGGATCAAATTTTATTGGTCACATACACAGATGTTATTGCGGTTGTAGCGAAATACTTGTACGTCTCAGCGTTATAATGCTGATCTAAGATTAGGTCCCCATCTGTCTTTTTGGCTTTATTCATTATAATCTAAAAGGKTAAACAGATCCTAGATCAGCTATCCTGCTCRGAGAGGCTTTGTGGATACGAGCCCTGACCTAATAACATGCAGACAGTAGTTTACAGTGGGCTCACCTCAGTGAGACTGTGTGTGGTCCTGTGCTGCTCAGCMGGTTCRTCTGTGGGTTCAGGAGGAGGTGTAGTCTGGTTGTCCTCCATGACCATGGTCCCCTCAGGGTTCCCCAGACCCTCCTCACAACCCTCCTCCTTCACCAGCAGCATCTCTGGACCCTCCTCCTCCTGGAAGAAACAGGTGGTACAGATTACATAGACATACACTCCCTCATGTGCGTACACACAGATAATAAACACACTTTCAACATGGAGTGTTTACCCTTCCCCACTACGTTTGAGTCCTATGCTGTAGTTACAGAATGACTTCATTGTTGTTAAACCCATCATAGTGGACATAAACATGTTGTGGGTAAAAATAAGTCAGCTATCATAAGTTCTAAGTCACCATCAGACAAACCTGACTAAACTATTTTGACATGTACAGTAGGTGTTTGTTAGTGTGTGAGTATGTGTTGGTATATTTAGTAAGTGTATATTGGTTAAAAAGCACTTAGGTGTATGCAGAATAGGGTGAGATCAGATGTGATGTGTACTAAAGAGAGTCTCAATTAAAGTCTGCATGAAAAGTCCCATTTTGTGTTTATTAAACACAAGTTTTAAATACACCATATGAAAACCACACATACACGTCTCAACTACAAATCTGCATGATAAACTACATACATTTTCTCATTAAAAAGTGTCTTGGGAAAGAAATTAAGTAGTTGAATGYAAGTAATGAAATAGGCATTTATAAACATCAGAGCCTATACAGTACAAACACAATATATAAAACATGCTTTTTAGACTTATATGCCTAGGGCTGGGCGATATGGTCTAAAAATAATTTCGATTTTGTTTTTCAAATTTATGGGTGATTCATGATCTACATCTCAATTTTCTAAAGTTCTCTCAAAATAATCTTTGTTGCACAATTAAAGGTCAATACAATTAATTTCAAACAGTCATAAATAATCTAATGAATTCAGGGTTTGTAAAACTATACCTAGGCTAAATATATGACCTTCCACAACCATAAGACCCACAAATAATGTAATTATTTTATCAAAATATTTTAAACTGCTTTTTTTGGCAATAATCCCTGATCTAGCTTTCAAGTCTATGAAAATGCAATTTATGTTACAAATTTAACCAGAACCCTGCATAACGCACATTCACTAATATTGACTATCTTCTTATAGCTGAAAATTAACACAATCTCTCAAGCACAAGCCCACGTTCTAGTGAGTAGCCAGCTAATCTTTATTTTCATGTCTAGCCAACTTCAAATCAAAGTTATTGGTTCAGTTGGATCTATTTGCTTGCTACCAAGGTAGAACAGTTGAACTGTGATGATTGCACCCTCCTGTCCATCTCCAACTGTTGGAACAACATAGCCTGTTCACTTTGTTTAGATATTGAAATCAAGTGGCCTACCTGGACAAGATTATGCTTATTTCTCYGAATGAGAACGAGTTGCCAATTCCTTTTATGAATGTATTTTTTAATGCTCATTGCACATTTATAAAAACACAGACTAGACAGCAAGCACATAACACTATGTGGCTAAAATTCTGCTAGCGGTACGTGGTACCACAATGCCGAGCTTGCGACAGAACTGAACATTAATTTTCCACAATCATGTTTTTTTTTCTTTTTTTTTACCCCTTTTTCTCCCTAATTTTGTGGTATCAAATTGGTAGTTACAGTCTTGTCCCATCGCTGCAACTCCTGTACGGACTCGGGAGAGGCGAAGGTCGAGAGCTGTGCGTCTTCCGAAACACAACCCAACCAAGCCGCACTGCTTCTTGACACAATGCCCACTTAACCTGGAGGAGTGTCAGCGTGCACTGTGCCCGGCCCGGCCCGCCACGCCACWGGAGTCGCTAGTGCGCGATGAGACAAGGACATCTCTGCCAGCCAAATCCCTCCCCTAACCCGGACGACGCTAGGCCAATTGTGCGCCGCCCCATYGGTCTCCCGGTTGCGGCCGGCTGCYACAGAGCCTGGACTCGAAACCAGAATCTCTAGTGGCACAGCTAGCACTGCGATGCAGTGCCTTCGACCACTGCGCCACTCGGGAGGCCCCTGACACAATCATGTTCATTGATACTCTCGTTTTAGTAGGATCTGCTCTGTTCTACAATTTGGGAGTTGAGACATAAAAAGGGGTATTGGTAGAAAGGTTCAGTTATCTTTCGTCATTGTTGTTGTGAGTGGCAGGGGAGGGGCTTGGTGTCTGTGTGCGAGTGGGAAGGTGCACAGTGCACACAGCACAGAAGAAACAAAGGGCACAATACCAAAAAGACCCTGCCTTCAGAAAGTACTCACACCCCTTGACTTTTTCCAACATTTTGTTGTGTTACAGCCTGATTTTTAAGATTGTGTCACTGGCCTACACACAATACCCCATAATGTCAAAGTGGAATTATGTTTTTTAGAAATGTATTAAAAATGAAAYGCRGAAATGTCTTGAGTCAATAAGTATTCAAAGCCTTTGTTATGGCAAGCCTAAATGAGTTCAGGAGTAAAAATGTGCTTAGCAAGTCACAGTGCACAGYGTAGGCCGTCATTGGAAATAAGAATTTGTTCTTAACTGACTTGCCTAGTTAAATATAGGTTAAATAAAAATAATAAGTTGCATGGACTCATTCTGTGTGGAACAATATTTCTTTATAACTACCACATATCTGTACCCCACACATACAATCATCTATATAGTCCCACAGTTGAGCAGTGAATTTCAAACACAGATTCAACCACAAAGACCAGGGAGGTTTTCCAATGCCTCGCAAATAAGGGCACCCCAGTAGATGGGTTAAACATTTAAAAAAGCAGACATTGAATATACCTTTCAGCACGGTGAAGTTATGAATTACACTTTGGATAGTGTATCAATACACTCAGTCAGTACAAATATATAGGCGTTCTTCCTAATTCAGTTGCTGGAGAGGAAGGAAACCGCTCAGGGATTTCTTCATGAGGCCAATTGTGACTTTTAAAACAGTTACAGAGTTTAATGGCTGTGATAGAAGAAAACTGAGGATGGATCAACAACATTGTAGTTAATCCACAACACTAACGCAAATGACAGAGTGAAAAGAAGGAAGCATGTACAGAATAAAAATATTCCAAAACATGCCTCCTGTTTGCAATAAGGCACTAAAGTAATACTGCKAAAAATATGGCAAAGAAATAAAAGTCCTGAATGCAGAGCGTTACGTTTGGGGCAAATCCAATACAACACTGAATAACACTTCATATTTTCAAGCACGGTGATGGCCGCATCATGTTATGGGTAAGCTTGTAAATTGGCAAAGGACTACGGAATAGAGCTAAGCACAGGCAAATGCCTAGTGGAAAACCTGGTTCAATTTGCTTTCCAACAGACACTGGGAAAGAGTTCACCTTTCAGAAGGACAATAACCCAAAACACAAGGCCAAATATATACTGGAGTTGCTTACCAAGATGACGTTGAATGTTCCTGAGGGGCCTAAATACAGTTTTGACTTAAGTCTACTTGAAAATCTATTGCAAGACTGGAAAATGGCTGTCTAGCAATTATCAACAACCAACTTGGCAGAGTTTGAAGAATTACAAAATWATGTGCAAATATTGTACAATKCAGGTGTGGAAAGAWCTTAAAGACTCACAGCTGTAATCGCTYTGATTCTAATATGCATTGACTTAGGGGTGTGAATACTTTTGTAAATGAGACATTTCTGTATTSG
This sequence comes from Salvelinus sp. IW2-2015, assembly GCF_002910315.2. NCBI lineage: Eukaryota > Metazoa > Chordata > Actinopteri > Salmoniformes > Salmonidae > Salvelinus > Salvelinus sp. IW2-2015. The sequence goes on along the minus strand of NW_019943034.1, from coordinate 162,085 downwards.
CAAAAATGGGGTATTGTGTATTTACATTATGGGGTATTGTGTAGATGGTCGAGAATTATTATTTTTTAATCCATTTTGAATTCAGGCTGTAACAAAACGTGGAATAAGTCAAGGGCTATGAATACTTTCTGAAGGCAATGTAGAATTTAAAAAAAATATACAAATAAAAACAAAATTCTTGCGAAACATGCATTTGAAACATTGCGTTAAAACATTAATTTGAATTAATTGGATATATCACCCAGCCCTATATARGCCTTATATATCACACAATGTCTGGATGCAATATTCTACCCAGGAATATTCAACACTGAAATKAGTAACTCTCGTAATTCCAAATGTGTCTGTGGATCTTTTTGTGCCGACAACAATGACAATTCATCTTTGTCTTTAWTGCAGGGTTTGATCTAACCGTCAGAAGCTACCGAGTGGAATGTTTTTTTTCTGGTATCTCCTCTCTGAGAACCTCTTCCCGCAGTGRGTACAGGCAAARAGCCTCTCTCCCYTGTGGACCTTCAGGTGCATCTTCAGCTGGTGCAAGAATCTCTTCTGATAATGGGGTCAGCTGTATTATTTCTACCCTGTGTGGACCCTCTGGTGTCTCTTCAGGTGACCAGCCTGGGCAAAGGCCATGGGACACTGGGTACAGCTGAAGGGTTTCTCCCCTGTGTGGACCCTCTGGTGTCTCTTCAGGTCACCAGCCTGAGCAAAGGCCATGGGACACTGGGTACAGCTGAAGGGTTTCACCCCTGTGTGGACCCTCTGGTGGATCTCCACCTTCTGGGGGCAGCTGAAGCCTTTGTTACAGAACATGCAGAGGAACCGTTTCTCTTTACTTTTGCCTGATGTTYCTCCTCCACGCCGAGCCTGGGCTCTAGCCCTGTCGTTTGAGTTCAATCCCTTATCGAAAAGGACGAGGCGGTGTGGATCAGTAGGCCCCATTGATCTGGACACTGGGTCGCGATTCCTGAACATGTGTAAAGGGGAGTGGGTAGCGACATTTGGATTTGTCTCTAAGCTTTCCCTGTAATCTAAGAAATCTCTGCCCTGTGTGAGTCCATCTCCTAGGTGACTATCTGCATTCCATGTGGGAGGAACGTCACCCTCCACTTTCACAGTCACCTCATCTATGCCCAGAACCTCACCTTTCTCATCTAGGCACCCTTCAGAGTATACACTACTACTGCACCGGTTCCATTCCCCTCTAGACAGATCAGTCTGTGTCTCTAAAGACAAGGGCACGTTACCAGGGTCCATCTCTGTAGCATAAGAACAAGACGGATCATCCTCGCCAGTGTCTAACGAGTCACCATCAACATCCCCACGGGAATGAAGAGTCCTCTGGTTCTGGTGAAATACTGGTAAATACTCTAAGCCAGATCCTCTGTGTAATTGCATTTGTGTTACAGTTAAAGTCTCGGTGTCTGTCTCTGACTTGAGGACGGCGATCGGCGTTCCACTGACCTCCGTGATGCTGTGTCGGGTCCTGGGCTGCGCAGTGGTGGGGTCCTTCGTGGCTACAGGGTGCTCTCCAGCCGCTCCATTCTGGATGCCTCTGCTATGCCGTGGGTCCTCCTTTCCTTCAGACCTCTCCTGCTTGACCCCAGGACCTGCAACCTCTGTAGACTGACGAGGTGGAGAGTGGAGGTTATTAACGGATAACAATGTCGTAGGYAAGTCTCACAAGCTCCCTTATGGCAGATAAATGAGGATGTACATGTAAGCAAGTCACATATGATATACTGTAATTTAATGTAACACTATTACACTAACCTCTATCACGATAACGTTCTGAGTTGAGGTTCCACTCCCCTCATCAACAGTGATAGGTTGGTCATCTCTCCATGTATTGTGTCCCGCTGGATTCACAAAGCTCTTGTGGCTTCCAGTGAGATGTATTTCACCTGAGAGAGTGATTGGGGGAAAAGAGGTGGTTTAGGTGCCGTCAATGGTATATCGTACACTATTGACACTGTCTACAATTGACAAGGATGTAAAGTAACACTTCTCATAACTTCTCGGTATAATATTTATTGATTGATGTATTATATTCCATGCATAACATTGTTTTCATTGTGTAAATATAATATGCAGTAAATCAAGAATCTGGTTAGAATATGATATTGTGTCTTTGCTCAAGATAGCTTACTATTCAGGGGAATTATTGCACACTATCCAACAACTGACCAAGACCCAATTTTGTGTAATACATCTGAACACAGAGCCGGATTGGGGCGACAGTCACTGAGCTAAATATGAACGGCGACAGGCTGCGCAGCCTCGGCCAAAATGTACCTCTTGCCAATCTTCTGTGTCGGTCAAGGATCTTGACACTACTGGGACTGGCAACGACGCGCTCCCGTGCCACCTTCAGTTCCAGTAGCTGTAGTTTCCTCCGTAATGRCCTGTTTTCTTTCTGGCTTTGGGTTATTTCCAAACGAAACACTGCATAGTCYTCGTCTACGAGTTTACAYATCTCTGCCACGGCTGCATTCGCTAGCACCTCCATAATGGAGGCTATTTGAGTGTGAAAAACCATACAGTTAGCCATTGTTAGCTAACGTTACATAGATAACACCTATCAACCAAGTCGTCTTCAACGCAAATTAAAAACTACATMGGGTACGTATGTGATGCTGTGCAGTTAAATTCGTCATATTTTGAGTTCCATAAACGTAGAAATAACAACAATAAAACCGCTAACGTAGAAATTGTTCATGGGCACTGTTCACTTCTTCTTCTCTGGTATAGTAACGCCTTATTCTGGAACGTCACAGTGATAGCGGCGAGTTATCAGTTGCAATCGTGTTTATATTTCCGGCAACATTCGCGAAACGCCAGCGCATGCTAGAGGCGGGAGGTGAAAGCGGCAAAAGCGGCACTTTTAGTTGAGAGCTTGATAGTTTTACAATGACAGAACCGCACAAAATCGATCAACATGACAAGCATTATATGTACAGTACGAGGCTGTTAAAATAATTGGATGAAGAGGAGGTCGTTTTTACAACAAGAATGTTTTGAACACCATTTCAACGACGTCGATCTGTATATACCTGTGGAGTCCCATAGGACCTGCATCTACCCTTGCGGCTCTGGCTCAAAGCGTTGAACCTAAAGAAACTACCGAAACGTCTCTTTGTGTGCTCCTACCACTTCTTTGACAAGAAGCCTACAGTGGAGTATCGTTGCCCAGAAAAATGGCTTGGCTACGATGCTCCATTCGTGAAGAAGGGTTGGTCAGACAGTCATCAGTGACTGTTAAGCCAAACTCTTGAGCAGTTTGCCTGCTCTCATTCTCCCTCTTGCATCTAAGCACAGTCATAATAGCGCAATTTATTTCCTCTACAATTTTTTTTTTTTTTACATTCAATTTTATATATACTTAATTATTATGATTATTAAATATTATTAGGAGCGTTCATGCAGTATGGCGTTTTATTGTATGGTTTTGTCCATTGACTTGTTTAACAAGCTATACTTATTTCTTAACAGATGACAGGCTCAAGTGTTCACCAAATTGAAAATGGGGATTGGCCAACACAGATAGACTGAATGGATATGCTTTCAGAGGATGCCCAAACCCAATGGGAAGACCCATCTCTAAAGCTCAGATGATCATGTAAAGCCCACTACCTGTAAGGCAGGGACACTGTGCCCAGCAGCACCTCTACAAAACCCTGCCGAGGAACGAAGCACTCTGTCGACTGCAAACAGGCTTGTCTCTTGCTGCCTTTTCTACACTGGCGGAACATCTTCTACCACTCTACAAAGGCAGCTTTCAGTAAGACCTGACAGACCAACTTTCGATGACGCTGATGAATCTGAAGCTCAACTACCTAGCAGAAAGGTTTGGTGTTTTCCAGAGTATTGTCTGTCGAGTGATTTGATTGACGGAAGAGAATCTGAGGGAGTACATTCCATGGTTGCCAAGGGAGACCATCCATGCTACAATGTGACAATGTTTTAACGACCACTACCCAGGAACAACCTGCATTGTTGACTGCTCAGAAACTGCTTTACAGAAGTGCAAGAATCTGAATTCAAGGGGGGAGTCATTCAGCCATTGCTACGCCCAGAACACTATCAAGTACCTGGTGGCCATTGCACCTTGTGGTCTTGTGATGTTCATCTCCTCAGCATATGGAGGTAAATGTAGCGACAAATATATAACATGGGTTCTGGGTTCCTGGAGTACCTCTGTCCAGGTGATGAAGTCATGGCTGACCGGGGCTTCACAATCCGTGATCTGCTACACGAGAGGAAGGTCAAATGAACAATTCCAGCCTTCACAAAAAGAGGCGCACAGCTGTCAGACGAGGAGACCATATGTACACGACGGATAGCTAACGTGAGGGTTAGTTCATGTGGAACGCGTAATTCAAAGGCTCAAACGGTTTAGAATCATCTCACAGACAGTGCCAATCAACCTCTCATCTAAAATGGACAAAATACTTTGAATCTGTGCTGCCCTGTGTAACCTGCGTGGTGATGTCATTCATGAAGATGCTGAATGAACTGACCAGTCAAATGCCATTTACAAGGTCGATTTCCCAATATGAATTTAAGTTGTCAAAAGTTACGTTAAATAAATGTCTATTCATTCTATAACAACTCGACTTAATTATTTGTTTTACATACTCATTAATATTAAAAACAAAGCCATAAAAACAATTTCAACAATACTGAGACTGTTGATGCATTAAGTCAGGCTTTTTAATAGAAAAACAATTTGTTAATAGTAACTGCAAACAGGAGAGACATCTGACTACATACGTCTACAGAGCTGCATATATTTGTCACTATATTTTGCCTTCCTGATGCTCCTCAACAATAAATGGCAGCATGTGTGTTGAGTAGAATGCCTTCAACCTCAGGACAGCCTCTGCACAGAACTGTGCATCATAGGAAACAGGGATGCAACTTGCTGGGACGGAGTCCAGATGAACACCTTACTTTCTCACAGTCCTGTGCAAAACATACCAATTTGCATCTGCATGTAGTAGCCACGTGGCCCATGTGGTTGCAGTTGGGGTGTGCCCTCCACCACCTTCACATCACAGGCTTTCCCATTGATGACATCATCCAGAGAATCACAGCCCTTCCCCATGACAGGACACTTGATCTCCAACAGCTCCTTGGAGTTTAGCACTCCATCAGGGCTTGCTGATAGCCGTGGGTCTTCAACACTGACAACAGTGCCTCTGTGGGCCACAGAGTATCCACAGTCTTCCAGCCACCGGGAGGCCATCAGCTCATTATCTTCAAATACATTAAAATGGTACAGCCACAAATAAATATTCCTTTCAGTCCAATTTTACCTGGGATGCTACTGGCTYTGATATTATTGTTTTCAGCATGAACACACTTATAGAGCAGACTCCCCACAGGCAGATTCAGGTGTCTCAGGCTCCTATTAAATTCCTCCTGTGAGTGGAATGCAGGAGTGGGAGGCAGGGGATGACATTCTGGATGTTTTTCTGCATATTGGTCACTGGCCTTATGGTGTGTATAGTCAATGCTGTTTAACCACTTTGACTCAAGGTTCCTCCGAGTCCCTGCATTCCATTGTCACTACTAATCTGTGCAGACTATGCCAGTTAGCCCACTGGACACTGCACCTGTGATAGAATGTTTGTTACAAAAAAAATCACATTATTAACAATTGTGTGACTGAGGACTATGTGATCAACTTAATCAAAAACACATGCAAGTTTCATCGTAAACTTACCTTGCTATTTATAACTTCTCTCAACCAGTGGCATGCGGCCTATTTAGGTGAGCGCTGATGCCGCACCCATGATAAGCAGTGCCCACTTTGCCAAAGGCAGGGGTGCAAAATATTATTTAGCTTGTTCATGCCCAGCACGCCTCTCCAGSGTGATGTTGGAGAGACGCAGRGCTYTGGCGKTCCCCCAARGCTCCATCAAATTCATTTAACATAAATTATGTASCCTACGGTTGAAAGAGTAGTAGCCTATTTGGTTTTTCTGTAGCCTATAGCATGGAGACCAAATGTATTACAATGTCATGAGACAGACACTTTTAAATCATTAACTTATTAACCAAGAGAAAGTCAACTAAAAAGGCACGCGGACAGACAGCTTTGGAATGGCTGCGGAATAATGAAAAAGAGGGGGACAACAAATGGTGCTGAAAGTTATTCATTTCAACAARTGTCTTCGTTTTAATTCGACTTCACTAACTACAAGAAGGCTTTGTTGGAGCCCATTTCTTCCCATTAAAAAAAATAAGAGGTGGGCCTACCTGTTTGAAAGACGCAATTATGCTATCCATAGGTTTGTCAGTATAGCCAAATACTCCTTAATAAATACCCCCGTTTTTATTATTATCATTATTTATTTTTTATTTAACCTTTATTTAACTAGGCAAGTCAGTTAAGAACAAATTCTTATTTACAATGATGGCCTATCAAAAGGCAAAAGGCCTCCTGTGGGGCCGGGATAAAAAAAAAAAACTAATATAGGACAAAACACACATCACAACAAGAGAGACATAAGACAAAAACATAGCATGGCAGCAACATGATAGCAGCACAACATGGCAGCAGCACAACATGGTAGCAGCACAAAACATGGTACAAACATTATTGGGCACAGACAACAGCACAAAGGGCAAGAAGGTAAAGACAACAATACATCAGGGGAAGCAGCCACAACTGTCAGTAAGAGTGTCTATGATTGAGTCTTTGAATGAAGAGATCCAGTTTGAGTGTATTTTGCAGCTCATTCCAGTCTCCAGCTGCAGCGAATTGAAAAGAGGAGTGACCCAGGGATGTGTGAGCTTTGGTGACCTTTAACAAAATGTGACTGGCAGAACGGGTGTTGTATGTGGAAGATGAGGGCTGCAGTAGGTATCTCAGATAGGGGGAAGTGAGGCCTAAGAGGGGGAAGTGAGGCCTAAGAGGGGGAAGTGAGGCCTAAGAGGAGGAAGAGGGTTTTATAAATAAGCATCAACCAGTGGGTCTTGCAAGGGGTATACAGAGTAGTATAGAGTGCAGTGATGTGTCCTATAAGTAGCATTGGTGGCAAATCTGATGGCTAAATGGTAAAGAACATCTAGCCTCTCGAGCACCCTTACCTGCCGATCTATAAATTACGTCTCCATAGTCTAGCATGGGTAGGATGGTCATCTGAATCAGGGTTAGTTTGGCAGCTGGGATGAAAAAGGAGCGATTACGATAGAGGAAACCAAGTCTAGATTTAACCTTAGCCTGCAGCTTTAATATGTGCTGAGAGAAGGACAGTGTACCATCTAGCCATACTCCCAAGTACTTGAATGAGGTGACTACCTTAAGCTCTAAACCCTCAGAGGTAGTAATAACACCGGTGGGGAGAGGGGCATTCTTCTTACCAAACCACATGTTTTGGAGGTGTTCAGAACAATGTTAAAGGCATAGAAAGCTTGTTGGACACTAAGAACGCTTTGTTGTAGAGCGTTTAACACGAAATCCAGGGAGGGGCCAGTCGAGTATAAGACTGTATCATCTGCATATAAATGGTTGAGAGCTTCCTATTGCTTGAGCTATGTTGTTGATGTAAATTGAGAAGACCTAGGATCAAGCCTTGGGATACTCTCTTGGTGACAGGCAGTGGCTGAGACAGCAGATGTTCTGACTTTATACAGTACGCTCTTTGAGAGAGGTAGTTAGCAAACCAGGCCAAAGACCCTTCAGAGACAATAATACTCATTAGCCGGCCCACAAGAATGGAATTGTCTACCATATCAAAAGCTTTGGCCAAGTCAATAAAAATAGCAGCACAACATTGCTTAGAAACAAGGGCAATGGTGGCATCATTTAGGACCTTTAAGGTTGCAGTGACACATCCATAACCTGAGCGGAAACCAGATTGCGTACCCGAGAGAATACTATAGACGTCAAGAAAGCCAGTCAGTTGATTATAGTCCGTATCAGGGAAGGGCTTACTGTGTTTGGTTAAAACCAGGGCTCAAATTCAGTTTTTGTATTTATTAAGGATCCCCATTAGCTGCTGCCAWGGTAGCAGCTACTCTTCCTGGTGTCCAGCAACATTAAGGCAGTTTTATATACAATTTACAATATTACATGACATTACATTTCAAAACACATTCCCCCAGGCCACATTCCCTCAGGCAAGTCTGATGCTATGGTTTTGCTGCGTGGTGATTAATCCATTGAGACTGTGCCACAAAATGTGTGAAAAAACGTTGCAAAACCCAGCCAGATAATTTCAAGTCAAAGTCGATTTCCGAGTCTTCAAGTCCAATTCAAATCTCAAGTGATTTTAATTTCTATCAAGTCTAGTCTCAAATCATAAAATGTGTGACCTCTGTGGGTTCAGGAGGAGGTGTAGTCTGGTTGTCCTCCATGACCATGGTCCCCTCAGGGTTCCCCTCAGGTGTTACAGCCTGAATTCATAATATATATATATATATATATATTCACCCTTCTACACACAATACCCCATAATGACAAAATGAAAACATGTTTTAAGAATGTTTGCACATTTATTGAAAATGAAATAGATAAATATCTCAATTACATAAGTATTCACACCCCTGAGCCAATACTTTTTAGACTCACCGTTGGCAGTGATTACAGCTGTGAGTCTTTCTGGTTAAGTCTAAAAGAGCTTTCCACACCTGGATTGTGCAACATTTGCCCATAATTCTTTTCAAAATTCTTCAAGCTCTGGAAATTGGTTGTTGATCATTGCTAGACAACCATTTTCAGGTCTTGCCATAGATTTTTTCAATCAAAACTGTAACTCGGCCATTCACTGTCTTCTTGGTAAGAAACTCCAGTGTAGATTTGGCCTTGTGTTTTAGGTTATTGTCCTGCTGAAAGGTCAAGTCATATCCAAGTGTCTGGTGGAAAGCAGACTGTATTACTTTAGTGCCTTGTTGCAAACAGGGTGCATGTTTCAGGATATTTTTATTCTGTACAAGCTTCCTCCTTTTCACTCTGTTAATTAGGTTAGTATTGTGGAGTAACTAAAATGTTGTTGATCCATCCTCAGTTTTCTCCTATCACAGCCATGAAATTCTAACTGTTTTAAAGTCACCATTGGCTTCATGGTGAAATCCCTGAGCGGTTTCCTTCCTGTATCTTTGTAGTGACTGGGTGTATTGTATACACCTAAAGTGTAATTAATAACTTCACCATGCTGAAAGGGATATTCAATGTCTGCTTTTTATATTTAACCCAGCTACCAATAGGTGCCCTTCCTACAGAGGCATTGGAAAACCTCCCTGGTCTTTGTGGTTTAATCTGTGTTTGAAATTCACTGCTCGACTGAGGGACATGACAGATAACTATATGTGTTCGGTACAAAGATGAGGTAGTAATTCAAAAATCATGTTAAACACTATTATTGCACACAGAGTGAGTCCATGCAACTTATGTGACTTGTTAAGCAAATGTTTACTCCTGAACTTATTTTGGCTTGCCATAACAAAGGGGTTGAAAACTAACTTAAGACATTTCAGCTTTTCATTTTGAAAAACCATAATTCCACTTTGACATCATGGGGTATTATTGTGTGTAAGACAGTGACAATACATCTCTATTTAATCAATTTTAAATTCCGGCTGTAACACAACAAAATGTGGAAAAATTCAAGGGGTGTGAATACTTTCTGAAGGCACTGTAAATATGTTGTGGGTAAAAATAAGTCAGCTATGATAAGTCAAGTCAGACAAACCTGACTAAACTATTTTGATGTGTACTGTAGGTGTTTGTTAGTGTGTGGGTATATTTAGTAAGTCTATAATGGTTATAAAGCGCTGTTGGGTAAGTCTTAGAATGAAAAATCCCATTTTGTGTTTATTAAACAAACAAAGTTAGTTTAAATACACCATATGAAAACCACACAAACATGTCTGAACTAAAAATCTGCATGTACTTGATAAATTGCCTTAATTTTCTTATAAAAAAATGTCAAAACCATAGTTGAATGGAAGTAATGAAACAGGCATTCGTGAACATGGTATAGCTTACAGTACAACAACAATATGCAACAGACTTTAGGCTTAGAGTGCCTTTGGAAAGTATTCAGACCCCTTTACTTTTTCCACATTTTGTTGTGTTACAGCCTTATTCTAAAATTMATTAAATTGTTTTTTTCCTCATCAGTCTACACACAATACCCCATAATGACGAAGCAAAAACAGGTTTAGAACTGTTTGCTAATTTATTACAAAAACAAAACTGAAATATCACATTTGCATAAGTATTCAGACCCTTTACTCAGTACTTTGTTGAAGCACCTTTGGCAGCAATTACAGCCTTGAGTCTTCCTGGGTTATGACACTACAAGCATGACACACCTGTATTTGGGGAGATTCTCCCATTCTTCTCTGCGGATCCTCTCAAGCGTTGATGCACAGCTATTTTCAGGTCTCTCCAGAGATGTTTGATCGGGTTCAAGTCCAGGCTCTGGCTGGGCCACTCAAGGACATTTCGAGACTTGTCCCGAAGCCACTCCTGCATTGTCTTGGATGTGTGCATAGGGTTGTTGACCTGTTGGAAGGTGCACCTTCGCCCCCGTTTGAGGTCCCGAGCACCCTGGAGCAGGTTTTCATCAAGGATCTGTTTGTACTATGCTCCGTTCATTTTTCCCTCGATACTGACTAGTCTCCCAGTCCCTGCCTCCGCAGCCAACAAGTGCTCAGCATATGTGGGAACTCCTTCAAGACTGTTGGAAAAGCATTCCAGGTGAAGCTGGTTGAGAGAATGCCAAGAGTGTGCAAAGCTGTCATCAAGGCAAAGGGTCTCTACTTTGAAGAATCTTTGTTTAACACTTATTTGGTTACTACATGATTCCATGTGTTATTTCATAGTTTTGATGTCTTCACTATTATTCTACAATGTAGAAAAAAATACAAATAAAGAAAAACCCTTGAATTAGTAGTAGTAACTTGACTGGTACTGTACGCAAATAAGGTATGTTTTTTATTTGTAATACATTTGCAAAAATGTCTAAACCTATTTTTGCATTATGGGTTATTGTGTGTAGATTGCTGAGGATGTTTTTTATTTAATCCATTTTAGAATAAGGCCGTAATGTAACAAAATGTGGAAAAAGTCAAGGGGCCTGAATACTTCCCGAAGGCACTGTATATATGCCTTATATATCACACACTGTCTGGATGCAATATTCTACTCAGGAATATTCAACACTGAAATCTGTAACTCTCGTTATACCAAATGCATATCTGGTTCTTTTCTGCTGACAACAATACATTCATCTTTGTCTTTAATGCAAGGTTTGATCTAAACATCGAGCAGAATGGTTACTTTCTATGTTATAGAGTGGAATGTTTTTTCTGCTGGTGTATTCTGAGGTAGCTCCTCTCTGAGAAACTTTTCCCGCAGTGCGTACAGGCAAACGACCTCGCTCCCGTGTGGACCTTCAGGTGAATCTTCAAATGGTGCTGGTGGGAGAACCTCTTCTCACACTGGGGACAACTGTAGGGTTTCTCCCCTGTGTGGACCCTCTGGTGCCTTTTCAGGCTGGAGGAGTGGGAGAAACTAGCCTGGCATAGGTGGCAGCCGAATGGTTTCTCCCCCGTGTGGACCCTCTGATGCCTTTTCAGGTCACCAGTCTGGGCAAAGCGCATCTGACACTGGGTACAGCTGAAGGGTTTTTCCCCTGTGTGGACCCTCTGGTGGATCTCCACCTTCTGGAGGCAGCTGAAGCCTTTGTTACAGAACATGCAGAGGAACCGTTTCTCTTTGCTATTGCCTGATGTGGCTTCCCCTCCCTGAGCCTGGGTTCTAGCCATGTCGTTTGAGTTCAATATCTGATCAAAAAGAACATGGCCGTGTGAATCGGAAGGCCCCATTGATCTGGACACTGGGTCGCCATCCCTGAATGCGTGTAAAGTGGAGTGGGTTGTGACATTTGGATTTGTCTCTAAGCTTTCCCTGTAATCTAAGAAACCTCTGCCCTGTGAGTGTCCGTCTCCACGGTGACGATCTCCATTCCGTGTGGGAGGAACGTCGCCCTCCACTTTCACAGTCACTTCATCTACGACCAGACCCTCCCCTTTCTTATCTAGGCACCCTTCAGAGTATACACTACTACTGTACCGGTTCCAGTCCCCTCTAGACAGATCAGTCTGTGTCTCTAAACCCAAGGGTATGTTGCCAGGGTCCATCTCTGTAACGTAAGAACAAGACGGATCATCACTGCCTGTGTCTAACGCGTCACGATCACCATCTCCACAGGAATGATCCGTCCTCTGGCTCTGACTAAATAATGGTAAGTACTCTGAGCCAGGAACAGTAGGACAGCCCAGCGGCCCCAGCCCCAGTCTCTCTGGGTCTGACCTGTGGTCAGATCCTGTGTGTAAAAGCCTTTTGGTTACAGTTAAAGTCTCTTTGTCTGTCTCTGACTTGATGGCGTTCGGCATTCCACTGACCGCTGTGATGCTGCGTCTAGTCCTGGGCTGGGGCATGGCGGTGGTGGATTGGTCCCCCGTGTCTACAGTCTGGATTTCTCTGCTGTGTTGTGGGTCGTCTCCTTCAGTCCTCTCCTGCTTGACCAGAGACGATCCTCCAGGACCTGCAGCCTCTCCATCTGCAGACTGACACATGAAGAGAGGGGGTTATTACCAGTACATGAGTTGAATTGGATAACAATGTCGTAGGTGTTGAGATAATAGGCATAATACCAAACCAGAGATGGCGCTAGTGGGGCACCTATCTAGGATAGATAAACAGGTGCATTATGAGTGTCTGATTAGGATGTCGTGACCTGTAACGTGTAACACCCGAATAAAGGATTATGATCGGAACTTATTTAAAGTCTCTGACGTGAGTTATTCACATATACAGTTGAGGTCGGAAGTTTACATACACCTTAGACAAATACATTTAAACTCAGTTTTTCACAAATTCTGACATTTAATCCTAGTAAAAATGACCTGTCTTAGGTCAGTTAGGATCACCACTTTATTTTAAGAATGTGAAATGTCAGAATAATAGTAGAGAGAATATATTTCAGATTTTATTTCATTCATCACATTCCCAGTGGGTCAGAACTTTACATACACTAAATTAGTATTTGGTAGCATTGGCTTTAAATGGTTTAACTTGGGTCAAACTTTTCAGGTAGCCTTCCACAAGCTTCCCACAATAAGTTGGGTGAATTTTGGCAACATTCCTCCTGACAGAGCTGGTGTAACTGAGTCAGGTTTGTAGGCCTCCTTGCTCGCATACACTTTTTCAGTTCTGCCCCACAAATGTTCTATAGGATTGAGGTCAGGGCTTTGTGATGGCCACTCCAGTACCTTGACTTTGTTGTCCTTAAGCCATTTTGCCACAACTTTGGAAGTATGCTTGGGGTCATTGTCCATTTGGAAGACCCTTTTGCGACCAAGCTTTAACTTCCTGACTGATGTCTTGAGATGTTGCTTCAATATATCCACATAATTTTCCATCCTCATGATGGCATCTATTTTGTGAAGTGCACCAGTCCCTCCTGCAGAAAAGCACCCCCACAACATGATGCTGCCACCCCCGTGCTTCACGTTTGGGATGGTGTTCTTCGGCTTGCGAGCCTCCCCCTTTTTCCTCCAAACATAACGATGGTCATTATGGCCAAACAGTTCTATTTTTGTTTCATCAGACCAGAGGACATTTCTCCAAAAAGTACGATCTTTGTCCCATGTGCAGTTGCACCGTAGTCTGTTTTTTTTTATGGCGGTTTTGGAGCAGTGGCTTCTTCCTTGCTGAGCGGCCTTTCATGTTACGTCGATATAGGACTCGTTTGACTGTGGATATAGATACTTTTGTACCCGTTTCCTCCAGCATTTCACAAGGTCCTTTGCTGTTGTTCTGGGATTGATTTGCACTTTTTGCACCAAAGTATGTTCATCTCTAGGGAATAGAATGCGTCTCCTTCCTGAGGGGTATGACGGCTGCGTGGTCCCATGGTGTTTATACTTGCGTACTATTGTTTGTACAGATGAACGTGGTACCTTCAGGCATTTGGAAATTGCTCCCAAGGATGAACCAGACTTGTGCAGGTCTACATGGGAAGACTGTGAATATCCTCTGGATGGTGTGGGCAGGACACATAATGAGGAGATGGGGAAGACCCCACCAAGGCATTTATCTCTGCCGACCGTGCCTCCACAATTTCAGGAGGACGTGGAAGAGGAAGGAGAGGCCCTGAGGCTCCCAGAGGCGCTCAACCTTCCAGAAGTGCCCAATATGCTACCACTGTGCCAAACTAGGGCAAGAAAGGGAAAAAAGTGTTGATAATGTAAATAGGTATATTCCCTGTGGTATTAAAATGGTATGAAGTGCTCAAGCTAATTCTATACGAAAAGGAAGGTGTTGAGATAATGGGCATAATACCAACTCAGAGAAGGCGCTAGCGGGGCACCTAGCAAGGATAGATCAATCAATCACATTTTATTGGTCACATACACATGGTTGTGCTTCTAGTTCCAACAGTTCAGCAATATCTAACAATTCCACAACAAATACCCAATACACACAAATCTAAGTAAGGAACGGAATAAGAATATATGGATGAGCAATGTTAGAGCGGCCTAGGCTAAGATAGATAGTATAGAATACAGTATATACATATGAGATGAGTAACGCAAGATAGGATGTCGTGACCTGTAACATGTAATACCTGAGTAAAGGATTATTCTMGCATCTTATCTAACTCTCCAATGTGAGTTATTCACACACACATATTAACAGTAGGGAAGTCTCACAAGCTCCCCTATGTACATGTATGCAAGTGAATAGCTGAGGGTAGCCTTTCTGAAACAAACAGGCCACATTTGAGTTACAAAGTAACTGTAATTTTTCGTGCAACACTATTACATTAACCTCTATCATGATAACATGCTGGTTTGAGGTTCCACTCCCCTCATCAACAGTGATTGGTTGGTCATCTCTCCATMTATTGTGTCCCGCTGGCTTCACAAAGCTCCTGTGGCCTCCAGTGAGATGTCCTTCGCCCAAGAGAGTGATTGGAGGAAAAGAGGTGGTTAGGTTAGCTACTGTCAATGCTCAACAGTATATTGTATACTATTGATACTGTCTAGAATTGGCAAGGTAACACTTCTCATAACTACTTGATATACTATTAATTGATTGATGTAGGCCGATTATGTTCCATGCATCACATTGTTTTCAATTAGTAAATAATAAGAAATACAGTAAATCAATGATCTGGTTACAATATGATAGTGTCTTTGCGCAAGGTAGCCAAGTAATCAGGGGAATTATTGCATTCTATCCAAAAACTGACCAAGACCCAATTATGGTTAATACATCTGAACACAGGCACTGAGCTATATATGAACGGCGACCTGCTCCGCAGCCTTCTACAAAATGTACCTCTTGCCATTCCTCTGTTTCGGTCGAGGAGCTTGACACCTCTGGGACGAATGGCGAGGACACGCTCTCGCATTGTCCTCTCTGCGCGCTCCCGTGACACCTTAATTTCCAGTAGTTTCTTCCGCAATGCCCTGTTTTCTTTCTGGCTTTGAGTTATTTCCAAACGAAACACTGCATAGTCGTCGTCTACGAGTTTACAGATCTCTGCCACGGCTGCATTCGCTAGCACCTCCATGATGGAGGCTATTTGAGTGTGAAAAACCATACAGTTAGCCATTGTTAGCTAACGTTAGCAGCTAGCGTTACCTAGATAACATCTACCAACCAAGTCCTGTCTCAAACGCGAATTAAAGAATACATGGGGTATGTGATGCTGCGCAGTTAAATGAGCCATATTATGAGTTCCATGGTATTAATAAATGTCCAAATATCAATGAAAAAACGGTGTAAATTGTTATTGGTCATTGTTTACTTCCGTACACACTGAAGAGAAAGGATGTTATTAGTTGGTGGCTTTCCAGCAGACTAGGCGCTGTGTTGCTTATTGCTGCCTTTCGCAGCTCGGAGGGCAGATTGCACCTTTTGGGTAAAATAAAGTAATGGGAAAATCATCAGGGTCACTGTTGCTTTTACATTGATAAAGTTTGATCATAAAGTTACTGGTCCCCTCCCCATGTCAAACACTTGGATTCATTATTAAGGGGTTAAGGTGACATCACCTTAACTCTCATTTTCATACATGATATTCTCTTATCTAATTTAAGTAAGTACCGCCCTGTAACCAACACCAGAAAAGGTGTGTTTGCAGAGGAGCGTGGTTTATATTGCTAGATAGCTACTCCACTGGTTCCAAAATTTAACAGTGAGGTGTCAGCAAATATAATTGAAAGTTTACCCTATTCATCTATGGCAAAGATACTTCTATGTTTCCCTTTTTGGCTGTGCCTGGGGTTAGCTAGTTACGGGCTAGCTAGGTCTTCAGCCTGCATGGAACAAAAGGGTCATTCAAAACTCAAACGCAGTTGTCAGGTCAACACCCATCAGTGCTGCTGTGAACTGCATCACGAGAGACATGGCAAACGGGAAATGTATAACAAAACAATTCAGATGATTTTACTGCAACATTTCTCCCTGCATCCAAGTTACTTGATATAGGTGTTTCAAAGAGCTGCCAGTCAAGGCAAGCTCATTAATATAAGCTGCCCACACACCCAACCGGTCTTTTCTAACTTCCTGGTAATTAGTTAAAAAATATGTTTCGGAATGACTGTTCAGGACCTCTAAATTGCACCACCATCTAACCCTGCATCTATACACTCCCCCCAAAATCCCACCACCCCATCCAACTACTTTGGCCCTAAGAAATCCTACATCCGGCCGTCAGCCCTGGAGGATGGAACCCCTTCTCTCAAAACTCCCTGTACATTTTCTGCACTAAAATCTCTCACACCCAAATATTTCTCTGCTGCTGCAACTACCACATCTATCTTCTGTGATTTCTACTCCATCAGTGCATTGCGGTTGATCACCATGGCTATAAAAATCAGGAAATCCAACCTAACAAAATCTCATACTCTCTGGATCTCTCCCTTTAGGCCTACTCACTAGGGGGCTCCCAGTCAAATCACTCACCTCTACTCTCTTCCCTGCCTCACTACTCGAACTCTGGCCATCTCAACCTGTCTCGGAGGGCGCTTCGGATCCCCAGCTGCATGAGTGCCCCCACAGTTGACATACAATGCTTTCTCTATCCCAACTGTACACTCCTTATGACTATTCCCTCCTACACATTTCTGACATTGTGTGATCTCCCTTCTACACACTGATGCAACATGTTTGAATCCTCGGCACCTCAAGCACTGTAGCGGGCTCGGAACATAGGCCCTCATAGAATAGCAAATATAACCTAACCTGACCTTATCAGGTAGAAACTCTGTCAAAGCTCAACAAGACAGACGATATTCTCAGTCTCATCATTGCTACCGGGTCTACAGTACGTCTCACCAAATGGCAGGCGTCACAAACTCCACAAATATTATTTTTCCTTTGATCCACCTTGAATCCACTCTTTCCAAAAATCTCATTCCCACCAGTCCAAAATCTTCTCCGGTAGGCTTCACAAGGCAAATGTTGTAAGTCTCTACCACACCTGTCGCCGCAGGTAGGCCCACTTCATTCTGGTCTACCTCACCACTGCCCACCGACTCCATTTCAAGATCATCAAGAGACCTTCCCTATATATGTCACTCCCTTTGGTTCCTTCCCCAGGCGTCATTGTTTCTGTTCCTGTGTTAAGTCTGTGCGTTGTTCGTGTCATGTTGCATTTATTTATTAAAACCCTCACTCCCTGAACTTCCCGACTCTCAGCGCACATCGTTACATTAATTCTAAATGATAAACAAGAAAATAAAAAGTCAACATATCAAAAGAACATGAATTATCATGTATTAACAGATTTGATCACCTATTTATAGTACATAAAGGAATAGGTACCACCTGATTATGTCAAATAATGTTTTTTGGGGGGAAGGTGGTGTTATACAAAAGAGGGACAGTATATTTGTTATYAATAGAACAGACAAATTCAGAGACAAACACTTCAATGACAATAAGTATGCCAGCACACCAAAAAAGAAGTCTGTTTCATGTGAGAAAGACTGCATACCTAGATGCTCAACTGAGGGACTTAGTAATCCAAAAAAACCTCTTACCCCAAGACACTTCACATCATAACTATAATATGTCAGCTAAAGAATGGTTCCCTGATATCCCCTGTGTACATCTAAAACCACACTGCTACGATTTCTCCCCATTGTGAACACTCCTATGTCTGATAAGGTTACTCAGGAATGAGAAGCTCTTGTAACATAGTTTGCACTTGAAGGGCCTCTCCTTGGTGTGAACGGTCTGGTGCCTCTTCACATAAGTCGCCTCGGTGAAGCGCTTCCCACACGTGGGGCAGGCGTACGGCTTGTCAGCGTCCGTCCTAATGCCTGGCTTCCCACGTTGTGACCCAATGACACCAGAGGAAGTAGAAGCAGGAGCCACCACCCTCAGGTGGTTAGTCTTTGAGCTCCCTCCTTGACCTCTAGTCATTGTTTGGGTGTTGTTAGGATTGTGTGATGTGTTAAAGGCTAGGTACCTCTTGTGGTGAACACCCATCCTGACCCTGTCTGTATTGGTGGGGTAACCATGAGGTAGTTGAGGAAGGCTAGACCCAGGTCCAGGCCTTCTATGAACCCAGTCACCAAGCATTAGACTAGATCCTGAAGGAGAAGACAGACTTCCTGAAAGACTACCACCAGGGGGGTCTTCCACCATTCTCTGTGAAGGCTGAATCCCAGGGTGACCTGCTCTGTTCATCATGGATACTGTGGTGTTTGTATCAAAGGAACACGAGGGTCTATCTCTATCAGCCCCAGGACCTGCTCCATCCCTGCACTGAGACTGTAAAGAGAAGGGTCTGGGCTGCAGACTAGATCCCTGACTGGAGCATCTGTCTCTCTGATGTCCACCAGGACTGAGGTTGTTCAGTCCACTTGTCCACTGGTTGTGTTCTGTGTGGAGTCTCTGTCCCTCTTGGTTGGGTCCTGGTTCCGACTTGGGAAGGAAGAGCGACGGCTCCTGATCCAGGGTTCTGATCTGGGGCCAGGGTTTGCGACCAGCTGCTTCAGAGGTCCAGTRTCTCCCACCAGCAACACCAGATATCAGCAGGTCCTCAGACTGCAGACGGTAACAAAAATGGAAAATAAAAGCATAAAGTTTTATATACAAAATTCTTTGCTGTACACATTATAATAAAATGTTAACCARAGTCAAGCCCATCTTTAACACTGATTTAAGTACCTAACAATATGGAGTCATTGGAGTTTATAATAAAAATTGTCCCTATGAGTTGATTCAAGAATTAAGTATAATGTTTTGGTTCAACTGACATAAGGGAAACAGCCCCTGCAATGATACAAAAAATAACCAAGTATGTCAGGAATTTTGTATTTAATTTGAACAAAATGTTCCCACACTCACATAACGTGAAGTACAGTAGTTTTATTGCACAAAACGATACGTGACAAGTAGAATAACTCATTATGGTAACACTTTACCTTTTGTGTAAATCTGGTACAATTGCATTACACACAGCTTCACTACTTCCTGTCAAGTAAACATGAATTAAAGCACGATCATTCCCTCATTAAAAAACACCAACATCAAATCACTTTTCGTCAGTGAAGCATTTTTACAGACACCATCACACCAACCATCACCATATCATCTACTCTGCCTCATCATACTCATTCTTTACTCAGTTCACCACATCCAGTTCACTACTACATCCAAAACCAACAGATTTAYCTACAAAGTAACTAGTTCTACATGACAAATCACTTTATATGGGCCGGGTGAATTTTATGATGGTGTATCCTGAGGTAGCGCCTCTCTAAGAAACCTCTTCCTGCAGTCGAATGACTTCTCAGGTGCATCTTCAGCTGGTGCTGGTGGGAGAGCCTCACACTGGGAGCAGCTGTATGGGTTTCTCCCCTGTGTGGACCCTCTGGTGGATCTCCACCTGTTTGGAGAAACGGAAGGCTTTCCCACAGAACGAACACGGGAAGCGTTTCTCTTTGCCACCGAATCTACTGATAGAGTTACTACTACTGTCATTTGGCTTGTGTAGCCATTTAGTTTTAAGGCACTGACATTGCCTGAGGTCTGGTTTAACATTATGAGAGTGTGGGGAGGACGAATGTCAGGGAGTGTCTGTGTTGTCCCAGGGTCCATGTTCCAGTTGATAGATCCTATAGAAGGCAGGCTGAAGGCAGCACCTGTTTGGGGGTTAACCTGAGGCACCATCAGTCTCTCTGAATCACAACTATAGGAGCAGGACAGAGCATCGCTAGCAGAGTCAGTGTCAGTTCTCTCCCGCGGCATATGGGCACCTCCCCGTCTCCGCGGTTGAAACCTACACCTTGCCCTGCTCTCAGCAAGTCTGTTGTCATGTAGACTAAGTTCAGTTGTTGTGGTTAACAGTGTTGTTCCCCAGCCCAGAGTTGAGGACGCTGTCCCATCCACTGACCTCCACTATGTTGCCTCTGGTCCTGGCCTGCTCGGTGATGTTGTCCCCTGAGTCCTTGGCTGCACCCATCTGAGTCTGGGAATCCAAGATGGCTGCCCAGTCTCCTCTGTTAGCCTCCAGCCAACCACCTGCAGGAAGCGGTTAGAAAATAGACTTTATATACATGGCAGAGAACTCTACATATGGAGGTTATTTTTGACCAATTACCAATTAATTAGTCAAGTTCATACATTCTTACATGTGTTTTATTTACTTAAACTGAAGTTGTATTGATTTCATTTTCTGAATTATTAAAATTAAGAAAAAATGTATAGCCAGGTGCATCACTATTCCCAGATCTATTACTGTATGTAGGCTGTATGCATTTCTCCCTTGCCTTGCTCCCTCATCTTTAATCCACTCAGCAGATCAATGCTCTCTGGTCCATCTTCTATTGRCTCCTCTTTGACCAGCAGCAGATCAGGCTTCCCATCCTCCATGTCTACTGACTGTAAGAGATACAGAGTGGGAGGATGTTGGATCAAGAAATATGATATGAGCACCCTGCTATGGAGCATCTTCTGATTGGGCAATGAGGGATTGCTGTGAGCACTATGCAAACATGTTAGTTGAGTTGACACTGCAAACGTGTTAGTTGATTTGATTACTTAACACTCTAATGGTTTGAAAATTGAAAGGCATGGTCCCACACTTAAGACACAATTTATGAAGTCTAGGGGCCGTATCCACAAAGATTCTCAGAGTAGAAGTGCGGATCGAGGATCAGGTCCTCACCTGTCTACATCAGTGGAGGCTCATCTGAGGAGGAAGGGGAGGACCATCCTCCTCAGTGAATTCATAAAACTAAAAATGGTAAAACATTTAAAAAGGTATCCTTTAGATAAAACAATACTAAATATATTCACGTCACCAAATAATTCATTAAAACACACTGTTTTGCAATGAAGGTCTACAGTAGCCTCAACAGCACTCTGTAGGGTAGCACCATGGTGTAGCTAGAGGACAGTTATCTTCCGTCCTACTCTTGGTACATTGACTTCAATACAAAACCTAAGAGGCTCTTGGTTCTAACCCCCATCCATAGACTTACACAGTAATTATGACAACTTCTGGAGGACGTTCTCCAACCTATCAGAGCTCTTGCAGCATGAACTGACATGTTATCCACCCAATCAAAGGATCAGAGAATTAATCTAGTACTGAAAGCATAAGCTACTGCTAGCTAGCACTGCAGTGCATAAAATGTGGTGCGTAGTTYACTCAAAGAGAGAGAAAGAGAATAGTTGAATGGTTTTCAACAAATTAATTTCTTCAAAAATGAAGGAGAAGCAAGAGAGAGTCATTTTTTTTCACTTTCAGTTTCACTTAGCAAATGCAGCTGGCTAGTTTAGCCTACTCAAACACACGGCTCAAACAGAGGGTTGTTATGTTAGCTAGCTGGCTATGACTATCCAACACAACACTGAAACTCTTCCAAGTCAAGGTAAACTTTTGGTTTTATTACATTTATTGCCACCCGGTGTAACTGCTAAACTGATTACTGACTATACACTAACGTTACTGCATGATTGTAGCGGGTTTACTAACGCATTAGTTCTATGTTGACTAYGATGTTACTTCAGCTAATATGGGAACAACGATGTAGGCTGTGTGTAGCGGTTATGACATGGTTTGGCTTGGAAAGGTTTTTTCATCAGGTCATACAGCTGATGTGTTGTGCATTGAAGTCCACAAACAAAGGGAAAAGGTGAGAAGAGGAGAGTGCATAGAGGCGAGAAGGAATACAACATGGCTGCTATGAAAGTGAACAGGGGTGTATTCATTTTGCCAATTCTGTTGAAAAACGTTTCTTAAATGGATCAAATGAAACGTGGGGAAAAATACCTGAATTTGTCCAAAATAAACTCTCGTTTGCAACTGTTGGACTAATGATTACATCCAAGATAAGCTAGATGCAGGCAAGAGTGTGCATGACGGTATTGAATGTGTCACGGTCTGTCCATGTGTCACTGTCCGTCACCTCAAATTTTTCTCTCGACCTGTGTGCACCTATGTTGTAAGCTTTCATTAATAGGCTAGGTTCTCGCAACCTCATGAAATAGGTTTTGGGACAATTTGAGTATCATGTCGTAGCCTAAACCTATCGATGTTACATTTAACTGGGTGAATGGAATATGAATGACAGTCATCCAATATGCTGTAATAGAAATAAAGCCATGCTCATGGAGAAAGAAAACAGCACTGACAGCCACTGGTCTACATAATCTTATTCGTTATGATCTAAAAGGCTAAACTGATCCTAGATCAGCACTCCTACTCTGATAGGCTTTATGGACACAGACCCTGACCTAATACCATTCAGACCGTAGTTCACAGTGGGCTCACCTCAGTGAGACTGTGTGTGGTCCTGTGCTGCTCAGCTGGTTCCTCTGTGGGTTCAGGAGGTGTAGTCTGGTTGTCCTCCATGACCATGGTCCCCTCAGGGTTCCCCAGACCCTCCTCACACCTCTCCTCCTTCACCAACAGCAACTCTGGACCCTCCTCCTGGAAGAGACGGGTGATACAGAATACACWGACATACAGTATACTCCCTCAGGTACGTACACACAGATAATAAAACACTTTCAACATGGAGTGTTTGCCCATCCCCACTAAGTTTGAGTCCTATACTACTATACATTATGACTTCATTGTTGTTAAACCCATCATGGTGGACATAAATATGATGTTGTGGGCAAAAACAAGTCAGCTATGATAAGTCAAAAGTCATCATCAGACGAACCTGCTAAACTATTTTGACATGTACAGTATGTGTTTGTTAGTGTGTGGGTATGTGTAGGTATATTTACTAAATGTATATTGGTGATAAGGGTCATTCCACGAAATGTGCCTTTTCATCCCTTTTACGTGGAAATTGTGCACAAGTATTACATTTTAAAAGGCCGTTGTATTAAATGAAGTGCCCTTTAATATAGACCACATGGAAAATTCAATAAATCAGATGTTTAATATGAATAAAGACTACAGTTGTGCAAAAATTGTGCATCCTCTGTGATTTCTAGGAAGATTTTAACCCACTTAACCCCAACATTTCTCCAAGTTTTCACCATAATTGTAAAACCATAGTTATATTGTTGCTTTCACAAAGTAATTTCTGAAGCTTTTTATTTATTTCATGTTATTAGTGATTCAATTTAAACCTGTTAAACGGTGAGTGTGGGGATTACATTTTTTATTTTATTTTAATCAGAAAAACATATCATTTGAAAGCTACAGGCCTTGTCTTTTTGGAAATCTAACTCAAATCTTACTGCTGGCAATTTTATAAGAATCTCCCCCCATAAAGTCCATAAATAATGCGCTATGGACATATTCAGAGAGTATGCAGTGTAGGTCAAGTTACCAAAAGTGCAAACATTTAGTATGAATGGAAAGGGTACATACACCCTGGTCATTGTAAAGCAATGCATTTCCTTCTCCATCCATATGACCTTGTATGCATCCTCCACATGCTCCGTTTAGCTAGCTCATCGTTTACAAATAGGAAAAGTAGTTTGACGTTTCTTCACCGGTCTGTGGCTTATTTTTTACTTTTCTACACCATAGGCTGACTACTAAGGTAATTTTAAGATGTCAGGCTTGAAAATATGTTCAGGCATTTTGGCACAGTGATATCATGTGATTTTGGCAAATTTACACAAAATAAATACAGAAATACCATATTTATATAAGTATTCAGAGCCTTTGCTATTAGACTCCAAATTGAACTCAGGTGCATCGTGTTTTCATTGATCATCCTTGATGTTTCTAAAACTTGATTTGAGTCCACCTGTGGTAAATTCAATTGATTGGACATGATTTGGAAAGGCACACACCTGTCTATATAAGGTCCCACAGTTGACAGTGCATGTCAGAGCAAAAACCAGGCCATGAGGTCAAAGGAATTGTCCGTAGACCACCAAGACAGGATTGTGTCGAAGCACAGATCTGGGGAAAGGTACCAAAAAATGTCTGCAGCATTGAAGGTCCCCAAGAACACAGTCACCTCCATCATTCTTAAATGGAAGAAGTTTGTAACCACCAAGACTCTTCCTAGAGCTGGCCGTCCAGCCAAACTGAGCAATCGGGGGAGAAGGACCTTGGCCAGGGAGGTGACCAAAAACCGGATGGGAGAACCTTCCAGAAGGACAACCATCTCTGCAGGACTCCACCAATCAGGCCTTCATGGTAGAGTGGCCAGACAGAAGCCACCCCTCAGTAAAAAGGCACATGACAGCCTGCTTGGGCAAATTACAGAGAGATCCTGGATGAAAACCTGCTCCAGAGCCTTCAGGACCTCAGACTTGGGCGAAGGTT
This sequence comes from Salvelinus sp. IW2-2015, assembly GCF_002910315.2. NCBI lineage: Eukaryota > Metazoa > Chordata > Actinopteri > Salmoniformes > Salmonidae > Salvelinus > Salvelinus sp. IW2-2015. The sequence continues at coordinate 137,288 of NW_019943034.1, read as the reverse complement.
CACCTTCCAACAGGACAACGACCCTAAGCACACAGCCTAGACAACGCAGGAGTGGCTTCGGGACAAGTCTCTGAATGTCCTTGACTGGCCCAGCCGAACATCTCTGGAGAGACCTGAAAATAGCTGTGCAGTGACACTCCCCATCTAACCTGACAGAGCTTGAGAGGATCTGCAGAGAAAAATGGGAGAAACTCCCCAAATACAAGTCTGCCAACCTAGTAGCGTCATACCCAAGAAGACTCGATGCTGTAATCGCTACCAAAGGTGCTTCAGCAAAGTACTGAGTAAAGGGTCTGAATACTTAAGTAAATGTGATATTTCAGTTTTCATTTATTTGTATATTTTTTAGCAAAAATTTCTAACAAACTGTTTTTGCTTTGTCATTATGTGGTATTGTGTGTAGCTTGATGAAGGGAAAAAAACGTTTTAATCAATGTTATAAGGCTGTATCGTAACAAAATTTAGAAAAAGTCATTCCTGTAAGACGAAATTAAGGTATGCACATTGCGCAAGCCATTCACTTTTAAYATGTCTGTGTTCCAATGAGAATTTGTGAATGTTTAGAGCACCACCATTAGGTAAAAGATCCGATTTAAAAATGGGTTTTATTTTTTATTTATTCCTTTTGGAACTGTAKTTGGTGACATATTTGATCTTAAACCTGATCTCAAATCTCTTATTTTGGTGACCCACCCCCTGTACATTTAAGTTTGTGTGGTCTGCTCTATCTTGGGCTCTGTAGTAGTCATATTGTTTCTGACACCTTTATCTTAATCCCAAAGTTCTTACCTTTCCATCTCTGTAGTGTAAGAACAAGACAGATCATCAACGGCAGTGTCTAACGCGTCACCATCACCAAGAGAATCAACCGTCCTCTGGCTCTGGTGAAATACCGGTAAATWCTCAGAGCCAGGAGCAGGAGGACAGCCCAGTCTCCCCAGACCCAGTCTCTCTGGGTCTGATCTGTAGTCAGATCCTATGTGTAAGAGCCTTACAGTTAAGTCTGTGTCTGTCTCTGACTTGAAGACAGCGTTTGGCGTTCCACTGACCTCTGTGATGCTGTGTTGGGTCCTGGGCAGGGGTGCAGCGGCGGTGAGGTCCTCCATGGCTTCAGGGGGCGCTCCAGCCTCTCCAGTCAGGATGTCTCTTCTGTGTCTTGGGTCCTCCTCTCCTTCAGGTCTCTCCTGCATAACCCCAGGACCTGCAGCCTCTGCAGACTGACACAAGAAGAAGAGAGGTTATTCTGGTACATAAATAGAATTGGATAACAAAAACTTGTTTGAGATAGGGGGCAGCATTTCCACTTTTGGATGAATAGCATGCCCAGAGTTAACTGCCTCCTACTCAATCCCAGATGCTAATATATGCATAMTATTATTAGTATTGGATAGAAAACACTCTGAAGTTTCTAAAACTGTTTGAATGATGTCTGTGAGTATAATAGAACTCATATGGCAGGCAAAAACCTGAGAAAAAATCCAAACAGGAAGTGGGAAATGTGAGGTTTGTAGTTTTTGAACTCACCCCTATCGAATACACAGTGGGATATGGGTTATMTTMCACTTCCTAKGGTTTCCACTAGATGTCAACCGTCTTTAGAACGTGGTTTCAGGCTGCTCATGTGAAYGGGGGCCGGATGGGAGCTGTTTTACTAAGGGGTCTGCCTACACCCTCGTTCTCAGTCATGCGCTTTCACTTGAGAGGTTGCTCTCGTTCCAGGGCATTTCTACAGACAATGGAATTCTCCGGTTGGAACAGTATTGAACTTTTATGATAAAAACATCCTAAAGATTGATTCTATACTTAGTTTGACAAGTTTCTTCGATCTGTAATATAACTTTTTGAACGTTTCGTCCGAATGGACCAGATCGCGCTTTTGGATTGTTTACCAAACGCCCTAACAAAAGAAGCTATTGGACATAAATGGACATAAATTATGGACATTATCGAACAAAACAAGCATTTATTGTGGAACTGCGATTCCTGGGAGTGCATTCTGATGAAGATCATCAGAGGTAAGTGAATATTTATATATGAATAATATGAATAATGTTGACTACCACACATGGCGGATATTTCTCTGGCTGGTTTGGGCTCTGAGCGCTGTTCTCAGATTATGCTATTTCCGTAAAGTTTTTAAAAAATCTAAAGTTTCATGTATAATAGCTGTATTTTCATCAACATTTATTATGAGTATTACTGTGAATTCATGTGGCTCTCTGCAATATCACTGCATGTTTTGGAACTACTGAATCTAACACGCCAATGTAAAATAAGATTTTTGGATATAAATATGAACTTTACCGAACAAAACATACATGTATTGTGTAACATGAAGTCCTATGAGTGTCATCTGATGAAGATCATCAAAGGTTAGTGATGAATRTTATCTCTATTTGTGCTTTTTGTGACTCCTCTCTTTGGCGGGAAAAATGGCTGGGTTTATCTGTGACTTGATGGTGACCTAACATAATCGTTTGTGGAGCTTTCGCTGTAAAGCATTTTTGAAATCAGACACTGTTTCTGGATTAACGAGAATTTTATCTTTAAAATGATGCCTAATACTTGTGTGTTCGAGAAATTTGATTTATGAGATTTCTGTTGATTTGTATTTGGCACCCTGCAATTTTATTGGCTGTTGGCGAGTAATGAATAGCTGAGGGGAGACTTTCTGAAATAAATTGGCCACATTTGATGTACTATAATTTTTTATATTACACTATGACACTAACCTCTATCACAATAARATGCTGGGTTGAGGTTCCACTCCCCTCATCTATTGCTATGGGTTGATCATCTCTCCACGTGTTGTGTCCTGCTGGCTTTGCAAAGGTCCTGTGGCCACCTGTGAGATGTCCTTCACCTAAGAGAGGGATTGGGGGGAAAGGAGTGGTTAAGTTAATGCTCAACGCTATATTGTACACTATTGACATTAACTACGTTTACATCCACAGTTTTCATACAAGTAAAGTCATACTGCAAGGTTCCTCAACTGCGYCCCCTAAAGTTTCCTGAGCAAAATGTTTTTGTTAACATTTCATTGTGAGACATAAGACTAAAAACACCCGGAAATCAGCTCCAATTTATTTTAATTTAAGAATTRTGTTCTCAAGTATTTCCATGCAGCATAGAGAGAGAGGTGATCGTATACAAACGTAATTAAAGTTTAAAATGGTTATGTTTTAGTCAAACATTTTATCTGTTTGTGCTTCTTGCGGTTAATTTGCAGTCTACAAATTATTTGTAATTCTGTTCCTGCCCCCTGACCATCCGATCAAGAAAAAAAATCTTACCGTTATAAATCAGTTTCGGTAAAAATGTTACAATGTTGACAGATAATTTTTTCTACTGTGTCGGTAAAACGTATTATGCAAGAAATGGTGGTGGAATCGCCTTTATGCGCAAATATTGATATAATAACAATCATATCGAAGTTAACTTGGAGTCACGCGATTATATGGTGTGATGTCCTCCCACTATGACTCGGGAAACCATACAGTTTAGTCAAACCATACAGTTTATTAGGCTACAGATGAAAGAAGTTATGATGAACTTCCACAGGGTGGTGAAAGTGCACGGTGATCTTGATGCTCCTTTCCAATAAATATCGAGGGTCTTATTCGGTGACATGTTGAACGACGCTTGACTGCCTCTTATCCATAATAATCTCATTATGTAGACGAGCCTACTCGCACAGCCTTCTCGCACTGTATCTGTTGGCTAGAGCGCAAGTGCTAAAACCAGAGTAGGTACATTTGCTATTTAATTAAACAGTTTTGTGACAAAACTACCGGTCGAGTTGAAAATGTGATGGAAACACATTTACTTTTTATTCGGTACATAAAAACTTAAACGAAAGAGTAAATCGTGTGAGCACTATCACGCACTGATTTTTATCCACAACAAATCCATATGGTGGAAACACACCACTATTTTCTTTAAGCATATTTTGTAATAGTCGCATGAAAATCTGTCGCCAATTGGATGGAAACCTAGCTAGTAAAATGTATTATGCTAGCAGTGGTGGAAAAAGTACTCAATTGCTATACTTGAGTAAAAGTAAAGATCCCAGAAATGTTTCATATGCACAAAAGCGTATTTCTCTAAAATGTTGTGCACAAATGTTTACAAGTTGTTAATTAGCTAAAATTGTCTGTGATGATATTCGTAGTCGCCACATTTGTGTTGTAAAACGTTCGAATTATACACCCAGTGGCGATCCGTCATTCATTTTGAGCCCCACACCTTTAGGTAAAAACAAATATATATATATACACTGCTCAAATAGTAAAGGAACACTTAAACAACACAATGTAACTCCAGGTCAATCACACTTCTGTGAAATCAACTGTCCACTTAGGAAGCAACACTGATTGACAATAAATTTTCACATGCTGTTGTGCAAATGGAATAGACAACAGGTGGAATATAGGCAATTAGCAAGACACCCCAATAAAGGAGTGGTTCTGCAGGTGGTGACCACAGACTTCTCAGTTCCTATGCTCCTGGCTGATGTTTGGTCAGTTTTTGAATGCTGGCGGTGCTTTCACTCTAGTGGTAGATGAGACGGAGTTACAACCCACACAGTGGCTCAGGTAGTGCAGACTCATCCAGGATGGCACATTAATGCGAGCTGTGGCAGAAGGTTTGCTGTGTCTTCAGCGTAGTGTCCAGAGCATGGAGGCGCTACAGGAGACAGGTCAGTACATCAGGAGACGTGGAGGAGGCCGTAGGAGGGCAACAACCCAGGCAGACCGCTACCTCCGCCTTTGTGCAGGAGGATCAGGAGGAGCACTGCCAGAGCCCTGCAAAATGACCTCGCAGCAGGCCAAAATGTGCATGTGTCTGTCAACGGTCAGAAACAGACTCCATGAGGGTGGTATGAGGCCGACGTCACAGGTGGGGTTGTGCTTAAGCCCAACACCGTGCAGGACGTTTGGCATTTGCCAGAGAACACCAAGATTGGCAAATTCGCCACTGCGCCCTGTGCTCTTCACAGATGAAGCAGGTTCACACGCACATGTGACAGACGTGACAGGTCTGGAGACGCGTGAGAACGTTCTGCTGCCTGCAACATCCTCCAGCATGACGCGTTTGGCGGTGGGTCAGTCTGGTGTGGGGTGGCATTTCTTTGGGGCCGCACAGCCCTCCATTGTGCTCGCCAGAGGTAGCCTGACTGCCATTAGGTACCGAGATGAGATCCCAGACCCCTTGTGAACACATATGCTGGTCCGGTTGGCCTGGGTTCCTCCTAATGCAAGACAATGCTAGCCTCATGTGGCTGGAGTGTGTCAGCAGTTCCTGCAAGAGGAGGCATTGATGCTATGGACTGCCCGCCTGTTCTCCAACCTGAACTCCAATTGAGCACATCTGGGAATCATGTCTCGCTCATCCACCAAAGTCACGTTGCACCACAGACTGTCCAGGAGTTGGGGGATGCTTTAGTCAAGGTCTGGGAGGAGATCCCTCAGGAGACCATCCGCCACCTCATCAGGAGCATGCCCAGGCGTTGTAGGGAGGTCATACAGGCCGTGGAGGCACACAACTACTGAGCCTAATTTTGACTTGTTTTAAGGACATTACTCAAGTTGGATCAGCCTGTAGTGTGGTTTTCCACTTTAATTTTTGAGTGTGACTCCAATCCAGACCTCCATGGGTTGATAAATTTGATTTCCTTGATCATTTTTGTGTGATTTTGTTGTCAGCACATTCAACTATGTAAAGAAAAAAAGTATTTAATAAGAATATTTTCATTCATTCAGATCTAGGATGTGTTATTTTAGTGTTCCCTTTATTTTTTTGAGCAGTGTTTATATATATATATATATATATAATCTTTTTGGGGGGGATGGGGGGGCTTGCCTGTTGTTCTTGTTATTTTGGCATTAATACATATCACATATCAGATTGCAAACAATATTTTTTTTTACAATGTAAATGAGTTAATAAAGCCGCATACAAACATGGTCTCTTTTTTGCTTTCTTGAGTAAGGCAGCTCTTAAATGCAGGTGTTTCAGCCTAGCTCAGTGCTTTCTGTGGTGGTGGGGCTAGCCAGCAGAAAATACACCTTATCACCTTATATCTACAGTAGCTTTGACTGGACTGTCAACATCATATTTTCAAAATCTTAGCTAGCAAGCGTCACCATGAATCAAGTCGACAATCAAATCCTTTTCAATGTTTGTCATATGAATCGAAATTAGAGATAAAACGTCTTCGTTGCTCATCGGCCATTGGACATAAACATTACACAACAAGTTGGAATACGCAAATTCAACAATGAGTGGTATGGGAAGGAATCAGTGGATAACTGTTAGTTCAACACAACTGGGAACTGGGGAAAAACGAGCTACGACTGGGAAAATACGTTTTGAACCGTCATTCAACTTGGAATTTTAAATCCGGCATCTTTCTCTWTGATGACAAAATTTTCCCACAAAAGGACCGCCGCACCACTTTCCTGTTCAAGCACATCACAYCATGAGTCCAAAAATGTCTTATGCTGCTTCATAAATTATATAGGATGCCAGAGAGATATGTATACTGTCGCCAAAGTAATACTAAGTGTATGTTGTGTAGTAAGCTGTTAGTAGCCCATGTACCTCACCCTAATAATTTGGTATGTTTTCACAAACCCGGTATTGTAAACACYTCGTTCGTGGCTGGTGTGGTCTTGTTTGCCTATATCCTGTTTTAGAGTAAGGTAATAATTGAATATTGTATGACCTTTCATTGTCTGTTTATATGTAAGAACGGRCCATGTTCTGAATTCTGTCGCTGTACATTTGTTCAAAAGTGCTGAACAAATAGTTATATTGACTATGTCCGTCGTCTCTCGCTCATTAATGTCTTAATCGAAATTACAGATTGCTTCTTATCCGCTTGTCGTCCCCTTATGCCATAGTTATACATCTCAATTGTCAGTAGAAACCACATTTGTTTAAGCAAGTCAGCCATATCAGTTATGTTTTTTTTAAAGGCAGTAAATGAGGCTGAATGAACTGTAGCAGTGGTAAGGTGTTGGGACTGCTGTTGGGACAGCTTTATGCCCTAACAGTTTGTGGGCACTGTTTGTCAGTGTTATAGTGCAATTAATGTATGGTGTTTTGTTGCTGCTTTGCATCCCAATTTTCTTTGTAATAATGTAACTGTAACGATTTTCCTCCTCTTCAGACGAAAAGTATGAAGATCGGACCAATATGCAGCGTGGTAAGTGTCCATGATAGTTTAATAAAACTGAACACGACAAAATACAAAATAAAAGTGAATGATAAGAAAACCGAAACAGTCCTGAAATGTGAAACAAACACTAACACAGGAAACACACAAACACACAATGGAAAACAGGCTACCTAAATATGGCTCCAATCAGAGACAACGATAAACAGCTGCTCTGATTGGGAACCACACAGGCCAAACACATAGAAAAACAACAACCTAGAAAAAAGAACATAGACTGCCCACCTAACTCATGCCTGACAAACTAAAATAGAGACACAAAAACGGAACTAAGGTCAGGACGTGACAGTAACATATTATACTATACTAAACAAAAAATGCAACATGTAAAGTGTTGCTCCCATGTTTCATGAGCTGAAATAAAAGATCCAAGACATTTTCCATATGCACAAAAAGCTTATTTCTCTCAAATGTACATCCTGTTAGTGAGCATTTCTCCTTTGCCAAGATAATCCATGCACCTCAAAGGTGTGGCATATCAAGAAGCTGATTAAAGATTAT
>NW_019943034.1:107337-129522 GCF_002910315.2 Salvelinus sp. IW2-2015 | reverse complement strand
TGCAACCACCCAGGAGTACATGACGACTAAAAGACTGCGTGCACGGCAGCCAAAAGCAGCAGTCGTAATACACCCACCCTTCCACACTAGAAGTCAGAAGTCCAACCACCGTGAAGATGCTCTTGTTATGGCCTATAGCCGGTAACTTATCGTCTTATGTAATCATTTAATACTGTAACGTTTTCCTCCTCTCTACAGACGAGGAGTATGAAGAACCGCAGAACCATATTATGTTGCGTGAGGTAAGGTGTTCCATGATACTAGGGATATTTCACGAGTAGAAAAATTGGCGGCCGTCAGAACACAAGATAAGGATAACAGAAAACATAGTGAAAGAATGGAAACTCCCACATGTTACTAACCGCGAAACCTGAAAAGTGTCGCGCTGAAGATGTGAAACTAACACAGAACATCACACAACACACAATGGAAAAAGGCGTGCCTAAATGAGGGTCCTCCCAAATCAGAGTGTAACGTAACTCTGCAGGAAGACACTCAGCTGCCTCTGAGTGTGCGACGAGGGAAACCTAGCTACCTACGGCCCAAAAGCTCATGCATGTTCTAAACAACAACCTTATGAGACCAAAACATGGTACAGGTTATTGCCACCCGTAACTCCACACTACTCCTCGCACTTCGTGGACGCCAAACTCAATATAGAGTGACAGCACATCAAAAGCCACAGAGAAGCTAAATGTGAGAAATGGCCGGACCAGCGTCAATACATTATAAGGTTTCCAGTTGATTACCGTTATTCTACACCTCTCGACTCCAGGAAACAGTTATCACTTCCATGCCAAGCTTGTTGCCCATGTTTCCACGGCTGAACAATATATGACAAACTCCACTAGTATCGTAAGCTGCATCTTGTCGTTCCATATCGCACAAACATAGCACGGCTCTGTACCTTTCCTCTGTCGGCCCGCAGTGTGCTACAGGTCACTACAGTACCATCACGCTCGATTTTAGAATGGGTCGTGCTAGTCTTTCTCTCTCAAGATCGAACCTCCATTCACACCTTGCAGCCAGCTCCACGGTGTGTCCATATCAAGAGCTGTCCTCTACCAAGTAGGTCATTATTCATGCACTCAAAGTGGGCTCATCCCTTTTGTCACAGGCACAATTCCACCGATGTCGCAAGTGAGTGCAGGCTTGACATTGTGCTGACTGCTGAGTAGCGATGTACCACAAGAGCTTTGCCAGAGTATTATGTTTACGTTTCCACAGGACCATCCTCACCATAAGGCCGCCTTCATGGATTGTCCGTTATTAGTAATCTCGGCTCTCCAGTAATGACGTCCCAACCAGCCCCACATACCGCTAACGACATGTCGTTAAACCACCGCAAGACCCGACGCCTCTTCAATTTGGGCTTCTTCACTGCAGGGATCGTTTCATGCTACTAGTTGTCGCCATAAACTCATTCCTCACGAAGATGCAAAGCTCCGATGTGCAATGCTTGCCAGTGGCAAAATGCCTCCAATGATGATAAATCCAATGGCCGAAGTCCATTCCGTGATAATCCATATGGCACGATGCTCCTTCTAGTGTATCATCCCACTGGGTCACGTAACTCATCTGTGGAGATCTGCACGTATTGACATCTAGTTGACTTCATCATCCGTATGTCAAAATAGACAAGCCCTCATGATAGGGCTGCAAGTAGGCTCCAACTGGGTCAATGAAGCGATCCTCTCATGTCCTCATGGATGAATGCATCCCCTAGGTCTTCCAGAACTGATACCGGGCACCGAAGGCAGGACAGCGTTGTATGGCCGTCGTGTGGGCAAGCGGTTTAGCTTGATGTCAATGTTGATGAAGCAGAGTGCACCTCGGTGGTGCACGTTTTGGTTTTTCCACCTAGCACTACACACGCCTGTTCAAATACCCAACTGATCACTGCAAAGGCCTCTTGTTGAGTATTAAAACTCAGCATGTTCTGAGAGCTAGCGGACACAAATAACCAAAACATGCACCAGCATATGTGGCCCAGGACTGAGTATAGCCTGGGCTGCACTTGCAAGACCGAGGTAGGGCACATTTGCTATTTAATGCAGTACATTTTGTGTGTACATGTCCTCACGGACTTATTTTTATCAGCAAGAAAGTCAGTTTGGTGGAACACCACAGTAGCTAATTTCCATCCAATTGGCAAAAGATTATTCTAACCGCAAAGAAAATATGCGCATTTCCCACAGTGATGTTCCACAAATTAACTTGTCGTGGATAAAATCTGTGCGTGTGATGTCACACAAGTGCATCTTTTTCGTAAGTGTAAGTTTATATGTACTGAATAAAAATCTAACTTCAAATGTTTACATCACCTTTTCAACTTCCAGTTTTGTCACAGAAACTTTGCTTTAAATAGTAAATTTGCTACTCTGGTCTAGGTACGTGCACTCCAGTAACACATAACAGTGCAAGAAAATGTGTATTACGCAGTCAAGCATGGATCACCACAACACCAGAATAAGACCCTCGATATTTATTGTAAAGCAGCATCAAGCTCATCACCGTGCACTTTCACACCACGTGTGAATTTATTTCATCTGTAGCCTAATAAACTGCATGGTTTCCTGATTCTTGGAGGAACCCACTCTTTGCGTGCTCCAATTTACCTCGATATGATGGTTTTATATCACGATCTGCGCTGTAATGAAACGTGTTCTCAGTCAATTTACCTGTTAAAATAACGATAAAAATAAAAAATAATAATAGTGCGTACCACCGCGATTTCGCTATATAATTTTACCGACACAAAAAAATCCCACCATGTCAAAATAACATTATTGTGTTGGTAAATCACACAGGTCATTATTTTATTTTATATGGTAGATCTATGACTTTACTCGCATAAAACTGGATGGAAACAAGATAGTGTTGGAAAATGGCGCATATTTTCTTTAGGCTTATTTTTTTGAACATTTGCATGAATCGTTTGATATTGATGGACCTTCTCTTACAATTGGCAAGGGTGTAAGGTAACATACCATACTTATTGTATACTATTTATTGATTTTTATGTTCCATGCATCGCATCTTTAAATTGAGTGTGATATGGAAATTCAGGGAATGGGGAGACAGCTCCTTGCAAATGTACTCTTGCCATTCGTCTACTGAGACGACTGGCGAGCACGCGCCTCCTGCGTTGTCTTCTCTGCACGTTCCCGTGCCACGTTCCGTTCCAGAGTTTGAAGTTCCTCCGCAATTCCCTGTTTTCTTTCTGGCTTTGAGTTATTTCCAAACGAAACACTGCATAGTCGTCGTCTACGATTTACAATATCTGCCACGGCGACTTCGCTAGCACCTCCATGATGGAGGCTATTTGAGTGTGAAAAACCATAAAGTTAGCCATTGTTAGCTAACGTTAGCAGCTAGCAAGCGTATAACGCGTATCAACCAAGTCCTGTCTCCAACGCGAATTAAAGACTACATGGGTAAGTATGTGTGCTGTGCAGTTAAATTATCATATATTCAGTTCCATGGTGTTAATAAAGGTCTCAAATAACAACAATAAACCGCTAACATGGAAATTGTTCTTGGCATTATTTACTTGGGTAATACTGAAGAGAAAGGATGTTATTGGTTGCGTCATAGCTCAAAGGGCGTGACTAAATAAAACGTGTATGTGCGCTGTCTTATCTGCGTTCAAAATAACTGGGATCTCGGAAAAATACGAGGTCAAATCCTGACGTCAGTGATTTCGTCAAGTCGGAGCTCGAGAAAGAGGGCCGAGTTGGATGACCGTTCAAATCTGTGGCCCTTCTAGACAACACACCCACCCACTCACTCATTGTTTCTGTTTCAATGTAAGTCAATGAAGTAGGCCAGACCCAGATGCAATCATTGTCTATGGGAGCACCCCGTTAAGTAGAGATAACAACCATTTTTTTCTATGGAAACTGCCTGAGTGAATTATCTTCATTTATCCAGCATCTTTGATTACACATAAACCTATTCATGATCAGTATCTTTCAAGCTCAGAGCCGACTTGCTTAGAAAAAGTACCATAAATGATCTAAAATATGGTTATTAAGGTGTTATAAAGGACATATTTGTTATGAATACATAGGCAAACCAAATTCAGAGGGAATATAGTGTACACTTATATCAGTGTTTCAGCTATGCAGCACACCAAACAACAAGTCCGTATCATGTGAGCATACCCAGATGCTCAACTGAATTTAGTAGTCACAAAACCCTCATACCCAGACACTTCACATGATAACTATAAAACCAAGAATGGTCATCAGATATTCCTGCGTAAGCATAACCCACACTGCTGCAATTTCCCCCCGTTGTGACTCCTATGTCTGATAAGGTTACTCAGTAGGAAGGAGAATTCTTGTAACAGCTCACTTTAAGGGCCTCTTCTTGGTGTGAACGGTCTGGTGCAGCTTCACATATTTCACCTTAGCGAGACGCTTCCCACACGTGAGGCAGGCGTACGGCTTGTCAGCGTCCTTCTAATATTCGGCCTCCCATGTTATGACACGAGGAGGTAGAAGCGGTAGTGTTTGAGCTCCTCCTTGACTCTAGCCATTGTTTGGTGTTGTTGGATTGTGTGTTATGTGTTATAGGCTAGGAATCTTGTGTGAATGTCCATCCTGACCCTGTCTGTATTGGGGGTAACCATGAGGTAGTTGAGGAAGGCTAGACCAGCCCAGGCTTTCTATGAACCCAGTCACAGATGAGATCTGAAGGAGAAGACAGACTTGCTGATAGACTACGCCAGGGGTCTTCCACCTCGCTCTGTGAAGGCTGAAGCCCAGGGTGACCTGCTCTGTTCATCATGATACTGCAGTGTTGTCATATTCAGCTCCTTCTATCAGCTCCATCCCTGCACTGAGACTGTGAAGAAGAAGGGTTTGGGCTGCAGACTGGATCCTTGACTGGAGCTCAGTCAGGGAGGTGTTTCTTACAAAAATATGAAAAGCATATGCATAAGCAATTAAGAGGGGAACAGTTAGGAGCTTATAGGAACATTATCAGGCAAAGTTGGACACAACATTTCACGTGATACAAGACTCAATTACAGTTTTTACATTTACTGCACTTTCACCTTTTGTTGATGAACGTAATCTGAAATACTCTGGATACATTCATTAACACGATAAGAATATCCTGGAAAATGTGGGGGTAGGTGCAACATAGACCAAAAATGACAAGGGTTTAAGTGAGGACTAACTGGTGACTCCAAGCGGCACACATCTCTCCAAGTGTGCACTTTCATGACACAAAGTCGTCAACTATGAGGTGCTTTTTTTTTTTAGCTCTCCTAGCTGCCGCGTTGAGGAACTAGAGCAAGGAGACTTGTAGTTGTTTGTTTGGACACACGCCTGCATCCCGACATCACACATTCTGTTGTTTATGCTATCAAAAACAGCCCATTTTTATTTCAGTCTGGGTCTTCATTTGAAAGCTTGTTACTATTGCAACATGACTAGCTAATTAGTAGGTAACATCTTAGTGTTAAGGTTTACAGGCAATTCAGAGAAACGGGTTGTATTGTATAGAATAAAAGGAGTCATGGGTGCATTCAGGTGCGTGTTTCGTGACACATTTTCTTCACAATAGACAGACTTTTCTGTTCAGACAACCGGTATGATCTCTGTCATCTAAGTAAATGTATCAAACTAGTGATCATATGTTCAGTGTTTATGACATGAATTTGATGACATGGAAATGTGAGAGAGCACGTCTGGACCACAGGTTTTTGAGCTTCTTGTATGATATAAAGCAGTATTTATTATAATCCTCACGTCTCATCTTTCAGAATACATTGAGACCTCTTAATCACAGCATTTCCCTCAAACAAACAAATCAGCAAAAGTTGCCCCATTAGCGGGAGAGGATGGGGGCAACTTCCTGTCGCGTGTGGTGCTCAAGTTGAACAGCTGTCATTCAAACCCATCCAGCGCTGTGAAGCGCAGAGGCTGACGTCTTGACGTCATTTACAGCATTTTACTGTCAGACAATGCTTATCATTTTATTTTGTTTACCCCCTTTTTATCTGCCCCAATTTTGTATATCCAATTACGATCTTGATCATCGCTGCAACTCCACAACGGACTCTAGAGGTGAAGGTAAAGTCATGGTGCGTCCCGAAGCATGACCCACTAAACTGCGCTTCTTAACACCGCCGCTTAACCGGAAGCCAGCTACCAATGTGTCGGAAGAAACACCAGCTCAACTGACCCTGTCAGCCTGCAGGCGCCGGTGCTCCACAAGAGTCGCTAGAGCACGATGAGCAAGTAAGCCCCGCGCTATCACCATATCATCTACTCTGGCCTTATCATACTCATTCTTTCCTCAGTTCCCTCACTCTAGTTTCCTACTACATCCAAATACACAGAATTAACTACAACAAACTAACTAGTATATACATTACAGGTTTAGTTTATTAGGATCCGATAGCTACTGCACATGCATCAGCTACTCTTCCTGCGGTCACCTAAAACATCCAAATACATGACAAAGTACAGAACTGTAATAGACAAGACACATTATAAGTTATTACATTCAACAAAAACCAAAATGAAAACGTAAGAATATTAGAGTGCCTTCTGAAAGTATCCGACCCCTTGCCTTTCACATTTTGTTATCATTACGCCTTATTCTGAAATTGATTCAATTGTTTTCCCCTCATCAATCTACACACTACCCATAATGACAAGCAAAAATAGGCTTTTAGATTTTTTTGCTAATTTATTAAAATAACTAAATGGAATAGTCAACCCTTTACTATGCACTCAAATGTGCAGTTTTGTCACAACACAATTCCACAGATGTCTCAAGTTGAGGCAGCATGCAATTAGTATGCTGACTGCAGGAATGTCCACAAGAGCTGTTGCCAGAGAATTTAATGTTCATTTCTCTACCATAAGCCGCCTCCAATGTCATTTTAGAGAATTTTGGCAGTATGTCCAACCGGCCCCACAACCGCAGACCATGTGTAACCACGCCAGCCCAGCCCCTTCACATTTGGCATCTTCACCTGCGGGATCGTTTCTGCACAAGCTGTCAGAAACCATCTCAGGGAAGCTCATCTGCGTGCTCGTCGTCCTCACCAGGGTCTTGACCTGACTGCAGTTTGGCGTTGTAATGGACTTCAGTGGGCAAATGCACACCTTCGATGGCCAGTGGCACGTTGGAGAATTGTGCTCCTCATGGATGAATCCCAGTTTCAACTGTACCGGGCAGAAGGCAGACAGCGTGTATGGCGTCGTGTGGGCAAGCCGGTTTGCTGATGTCAATGTTGTGAACAGAGTGCACCGTGGTGGTGCACGTTTTGTTTTTCCCTAGCACTACACAGCTGATTCAAATACCCAACTCTCATCAAGCTTTGATTATTTGAATCGCTGTTTAGAGCTAGGGCAAAATAACAAAACATGCACCATGGGCCCCAGGACTGAGTTTGGGAAGCCCTGGGCTGCACTTGCCAAGACCAGAGTAGGCACATTTGCTATTTAATGCAAGTACATTTTGTGTGTACCATGTCATCACGGACTTATTTTTATCAGCAAGAAAGTCAGTTTGGTGGAAACACACCAGTAGCTAAATTTCCATCAAATTGGCAAAAGATTATTCTAGAACCCGCAAAAAGAAAATATGCGCATTTTCCCACCAGTGATGTTTCCACCAAATGAACTTGTCGTGGATAAAAATCTGTGCGTGATAAGTGCACACAATGTACTTTTTCGTAAGTGTAAGTTTATATGTACTGAATAAAAATCTAACSTTCAATATGTTTACATCACCTTTTCAACTCTACCGATAGTTTTGTCACAGAAACTTTTGCTTTAAATAGTAAATTTGKCTACTCTGGTCTAGGTACGTGCACTCCAGTTAACACATATACAGTGCAAGAAAATGTGTATTTGGCAAACGGCAGTCAAGCATGGATCACCACAACACCAGAATAAGACCCTCGATATTTATTGTAAAGCAGCATCAAGCTCATCACCGTGCACTTTCACCACCGTGTGAATTTATTTCATCTGTAGCCTAATAAACTGCATGGTTTCCTGAGTTCTAGTGGGAGGACCACACCATATCTTTGCGTGACTCCAAGTTTACCTCGATATGATGGTTATTATATCACGATCTGCGCTGTAAATGAGAACGTGTTCTCAGTCAATTTACCTGTTAAAATAACGGTAAAATAAAAATAAATAATGGCGTACCACCGCGATTTCGACAATAATAAATTTTACCGACACAAAAAGATCCCACCATGTCAAAATAACAAATTATCTGTTGGTAATCACAGCGGTCATTATTTTATTTTTTATATGGTAGATCTATGACTTTACTCGCATAKAAACTGGATGGAAACAAGATAGTGTTGGGAAAATGCGCATATTTTCTTTAGGCTTATTTTTTTGAACATTTGCATGAAAATCTGTCGCTAATTYGATGGAAACCTTCTGTCTACAATTGGCAAGGGTGTAAGGTAACACRTACCATAACTTATTGGTATACTATTTATTGATTTATTATGTTCCATGCATCGCATTCTTTAAATTGAGTGTGATTATCGGGAAATTCAGGGGAATGGGGAGACAGCTCCTTGCAAAATGTACCTCTTGCCATTCGTCTACTGAGACGACTGGCGAGCACGCGCTCCTGCGTTGTCTTCTCTGCACGTTCCCGTGCCACGTTCCGTTCCAGTAGTTGAAGTYTCCTCCGCAATTCCCTGTTTTCTTTCTGGCTTTGAGTTATTTCCAAACGAAACACTGCATAGTCGTCGTCTACGAGTTTACAMATATRTGCCACGGCCGCATTCGCTAGCACCTCCATGATGGAGGCTATTTGAGTGTGAAAAACCATAAAGTTAGCCATTGTTAGCTAACGTTAGCAGCTAGCAAGCGTATAACGCGTATCAACCAAGTCCTGTCTCCAACGCGAATTAAAGACTACATGGGGTAAGTATGTGATGCTGTGCAGTTAAATTYATCATATATTCAGTTCCATGGTGTTTAATAAAGGTCTAAATAACAACAATAAAACCGKTAACATGGAAATTGTTCTTGGTCATTATTTACTTGGGTTAATACTGAAGAGAAAGGATGTTATTGGTTGGCGTCATAGCTCAAAGGGCGTGACTAAATAAAACGTGTATGTGCGCTGTTCTTATCTTGCGTTCAAAATAACTGGGATCTCGGAAAAATACGAGGTCAAATCCTGACGTCAGTGATTTTCAAGTCGGAGCTCGAGAAAGAGGGCCGAGTTGGAATTCCGAGTTGGATGACCGTTCAAATTGCTGTGGCCCTTCTAGACAACCATCCCACCCACTCACTCATTGTTTCTGTTTCAATGTAAGTCAATGAAGTAGGCCAGACCCAGATGCAATCTCATTGTCTATGGGAGCCACCCCGTTAAGTAGACAGTAACAACCATTTTTTTCTATGGTAAACTGCCTGAGTGAATTATCTTCATTTATCCAGCATCTTTGATTACACATAAAACCTATTCATGATCAGTATCTTTCAAGCTCAGAGCCGACTTGCTTAGAAAWAAGTACCATAAATGATCTAAAAATAATGGGTTATTAAGGTGTTATAAAGAAGGACATATTTGTTATGAATAGAACATAGGCAAAACCAAATTCAGAGGGGAATATAGTGTTACACTTTAATATCAGTGTTTCAGCTATGCCAGCACACCAAACAACAAGTCCGTATCATGTGAGCATACCCAGATGCTCAACTYAYGGATTTAGTAGTCACAAAAACCCTCATAACCCAAGACACTTCACATGATAACTATAAAACCAAAGAATGGTATCCAGATATTCCCTGCGTAAAGCATAACCCACACTGCTGCAATTTCCCCCCGTTGTGGACACTCCTATGTCTGATAAGGTTACTCAGTAGGAAGGAGAAATTCTTGTAACAGCTCACTTTAAGGGCCTCTTCTTGGTGTGAACGGTCTGGTGCAGCTTCACATATTTCACCTTAGCGAAGCGCTTCCCACACATGTGAGGCAGGCGTACGGCTTGTCAGCGTCCTTCCTAATATTCGGCCTCCCATGTTATGACACSAGAGGAGGTAGAAGCCGGTAGTGTTTGAGCTCCCTCCTTGACCTCTAGCCATTGTTTGGGTGTTGTTGGGATTGTGTGTACTGTGTTATAGGCTAGGTAACTCTTGTGGTGAATGTCCATCCTGACCCTGTCTGTATTGGTGGGMTAACCATGAGGTAGTTGAGGAAGYCTAGACCCAGGCCCAGGCTTTCTATGAACCCAGTCACCAGATGAGATCCTGAAGGAGAAGACAGACTTGCTGATAGACTACCGCCAGGAGGGTCTTCCACCTCGCTCTGTGAAGGCTGAAGCCCAGGGTGACCTGCTCTGTTCATCATGGATACTGCAGTGTTTGTATCATATCAGCTCCTCTATCAGCTCCATCCCTGCACTGAGACTGTGAAGAGAAGGGTTTGGGCTGCAGACTGGATCCTTGACTGGAGCCTCAGTCAGGGAGGTGTTTCTTACAGAATAAATATGAAAAGCATATGCATAAGCAATTAAYAGGGGAACAGTTAGGAGCTTATAGGAACATTATCAGGCCAAAGTTGGACACAACATTTCACGTGATACAAGACTCAAAATTACAGTTTTTACATTTACTGCACTTTTCACCGCATTTGTTGATAACGAAATCTGAAAATACTCTGGATACATTCATTYACACGATAAGAATATTCCTGGAAAATGTGGGGTAAGTGCAACATAAGACCAAAAAATGACAAGGGTTTAAGTGAGGACTAACTGGTGACTCCAAGCGGCCACACATCTCTCCAAAGTYTGCACTTTCATGACACAAAGTCGTCAACTATGAGGTGCTTTTTTTTTTTAGCTCTCCTAGCTGTGCCGTTGAGGAACTAGAGCAAGGAGACTTGTAGTTGTTTTGTTTGGAACACAGCCCTGCATCCCCGACATCACACAATTYCTGTTMTTTATGCTATCCAAAAACAGCCCATTTTATATTTCAGTCTGGGTCAGMTCATTTGAAAGCTTGTTCTATTGCCAACATGACTAGCTAAGTTYTAGGGTACAATCTTAGTGTTAAGGTTTCACAGGGCAATTCAGAGAAACGGGTTGTAATTGTATAGATATAGAAAGGAGTCATGGGTGCATTCAGGTGCGTGTTTCGTGACACATTTTCTTCACAATAGACAGACTRATTCTGTTCAGAACAACCCAGGGTATGATGCCATGTCATCTAGTAAATGTACATCAAACATAGTGATCATAAATGTTCACAGTGTTTATGACATGAATTTGATGACTTGGAAATGTGAAGAGCACGTCTGGACTCACAGGTTTTTGACTTGCTWGTATGARATCAAAGCAGTATTTATTATAATCCTCAACGTCTCATCTTTCAGAATACATTGAGACCTCTTAATTCACAGCATTTCCCTCAAACAAAAAATCAGCAAAAGTTGCCCAATTAGCGGGAGGGATGGGGGCAACTTCTTGTCGCGTGTGGTGCTCAAGTTTAGAACAGCTGTCATTCAAAACCCATCCAGCGCTGTGAAGCGCAGAGCCTGAGCTCTTGACGTCATTTACAGCATTTTACTGTACAGACAATGCTTATCATTTTATTTTGTTTACCCCCTTTTTCTCCCCAATTTTGTGATATCCAATTACGATCTTGTATCATCGCTGCAACTCCACAACGGACTCTGGAGAGGTGAAGGTAAAGTCATGCGTCCTCCGAAACATGACCCACTAAACTGCGCTTCTTAACACCCGCCCGCTTAACCCGGAAGCCAGCTGCACCAATGTGTCGGAGGAAACACCGCTCAACTGACGACCGCTGTCAGCCTGCAGGCGCCCGGTCTGCCACAAGGAGTCGCTAGAGCACGATGAGCCAAGTAAAGCCCCCCGGCTATCACCATATCATCTACTCTGCCTTATCATACTCATTCTTTCCTCAGTTCACCTCATCTAGTTTCCTACTACATCCAAATACAACAGAATTAACTACAAACAAACTAACTAGTAATACATTACATGTTTAGTTTATTAGGATCCCGATTAGCTACTGCACATGCATCAGCTACTCTTCCTGGGGTCCACATAAAACATACAAATACATGACAAAGTACAGAACTGTAATAGACAAGAACTACATAAGTTATTACATTCAACAAAAACCAAAAATGAAAACGTAAGAATTAGAGTGCCTTCTGAAAGTATTCCGACCCCTTGACCTTTCCCACATTTTGTTACATTACAGCCTTATTCTGAAATTGATTCAATTGTTTTCCCCCCTCATCAATCTACACACAATACCCCATAATGACAAAGKAAAAATAGGCTTTTAGAATTTTTTGCTAATTTATTAAAATAACTAAATGGAAATAGTCAGACCCTTTACTCAGTTCTTTGTTGAAGCACCTTTGGCAGCGATTACAGTATTGAGTCTTCTTGGGTATGACGCTACAAGCTTGGCACACCTGTATTTGGGAAGTTTCTCCAATTCTTCTCTGGTGGAGATCCTCTCAAGCTCTGTCAGGTTTGTTGGGGAGCGTTGCTGTCAACAGCTACTTTCAGGTCTCCAGAGATGTTAGATCGGGTTCAAGTCCGGGCTCTGCTAGGCCACTCAAGGAATTTCAGAGACTTGTCCAAAGCGTTGACTTGGCTGTGTGCTTAGCGTCGTTGTCCTGTTGGAAGGTGACTTCGCCGTTCGAGGTCCTGAGTGCTCTGGAGCAGGTTTTCATCAAGGATCTCTCTGTACTTTGCTCTGTTTATCTTCGCCTCGATCCTGACTAGTCTCCCCAGTCTCTGCTGCTAGAAAATACTCCACAGCATGATGCTGCCACCACAATGCTTCACCGTAGGGATGGTGCCAGGTTTCCTCCAAGCGGGCTGTCATGTGCTTTTTACTGAGGAGTGGTCTGTCTGGCCACTCTACCATAAAGGCCGACTGGTGGAGTGCTGCAGAGATGGTTGTCCTTCTGGAAGGTTCTCCATCAATACAAAGGAACTCTAGAGCCTCTATCAGAATGACCATGGTTCTTGGTCACATCCCTGACCAAGGCTTTTTTCGCACGATTGCTCAGTTTGGCCGGGCGGCCAGCTCTAGGAAGAGTCTTGGTGGTTCAAACTTCTTGCATTAAGAATGATGAAGGCCACCGTGTCCTTGGGGATCTTCAATGCTACAGAAATATTTTGGTACCCTTCCTGTCTCGGAGCTCTACGGACAATTCCTCCAACCTCGTGGCTTGCCTTTTCTAATCAGGTCCAATCAATAGAATTTACAAAGTGGCCTCAATCAAGTTGTAGGAACATCTCAAGGATGATCAATGGAACAGGATGCACCTGAGCTCAATTTCGAGGCTCATAGCAAAGGATCTGCATCCTTTTACTTTTTTTTTAATACATTTGCAAAAATATATGAAAATCTGTTCTCACTTTGTCATTATGGGTATTGCGTGTAGATTGCTGAGGATGTTTTTTGTTTTTTTAATGCATTTTAGAATAAGGCTGTAACGTACAAAATGTGTAAAAAGTCAAGGGTCTGAAATCTTTCTGAAGGCACTGTATATATAGGGAAGATACCAAGAGACACAAAAATACTATTAAAATATTCATATTCTTATATACAGCACAGTTAAATTAGATTTTTAGAAAGAGGAGAGGCGCTGTGATACAATATGTTTTTTTAATGCATTCCACGATGACATGGCTCTATACATAACTGAGCAACGCATTAAATTGTTTTTCGTTTGGTACTGTGAAGAAACCATAGTGGTGTGTCTGGTGGGGTATGTATGTCTGTTTGAAGTGTATGCAAATAGATTATACAAGTGTTTAGGCATTCAACACACAATGTTATTAAAAGGACTAGAAGAGAAGTAGTCAATTTCTTCTCAACCATGACAGACTATCATGCATGCTGTTATGTTAGTTCTGTGTGTGAAGTTAAGGGCAAGGCGTGCTGCTTTGTTTTGAGCCAGCTGCAGCTTTGCTAGGTCTTTCTTTACTGCACCTGACCATATACCTGACAGTAATCAAGATGGACAAGATCAAAGCCTGAACAATAGTACAGTTGATCTTTGTTCAATAACGCAGAACATGTTTTTATTACATACATACATACCTCTCCCCATCTTCACAACAACTTTGTCAATATATATACACTACCGTTCAAAAGTTTGGGGTCACTTAGAAATGTTCTTGTTTTTTAATAAAAAGCACATTTTTTGTCCATTTAAAATAACATCAAATTGATCAGAATTACAGTGTAGGTATTGTTAATGTTGTAAATGACTATTGTAGCTGGAATGCAAGATTTTTTATGGAATATCTACATAGGTGTACAGAATGTCCATTATCAGCAACCATCACTCCTGTGTTCCAATGGCACGTTGTGTTAGCTAATCAAGTTGATAATTTTAAAAGGCTAATTGATCATTAGAAAACCTTTTGCAATTATGTTAGCACAGCTGAAAACGGTTGTTCTGATTTAAAGAAGCAATAAAACTGGCCTTCTTTAGACTAGTTGAGGATCTGGAGCATCAGCATTTGTGGGGTTCGATTACAGGCTCAAAATGGCCAGAAACAAAATTACTTTCTCTGAAACTCGTCAGTCTATTCTTGTTCTGAGAAATGAAAGCTATTCCATGTGAGAATACAAGAAACTGAAGATCTCGTACAAACGCTGTGTACTACTCCCCTTCACAGAACAGCGCAAACTGGCCCTAACCAGAATAGAAAGAGGAGTGGGAGGCCCCTGTGCACAACTGAGCAAGAAGACAAGTACATTAGCGTGTCTAATTTGAGAAACAGACGCCTTACAAATCCTCAACTGGCAGCTTCATTAAATAGTACCCGCAAAACACTAGTCTCAACGTCAACAGTGAAGAGGCGACTCCGGGATGCTGGCCTMCAAAAAATGCGCMTTTCTTTCAAAAACAAGGACATTTCTAAGTGACCCCAAACGTTTGAATGATAGTGTATATATTTTTTTTAACCCTTATTTAACTAGGCAAGTCAGTTAAGAACAAATTCTTATTTTTAATGACAGTCTACACCGGCCAAACCCGGACGACGCTGGGCCAATTGTGCACCGCCCTATGGGACTCTCAATCATGGCCGGTTGTGATACAGCCTGGATTCAAACCAGGGTGTCTGTAGTGACGCCTCGAGCACTGAGATGCAGCACCTTACACCYCTGCGCCACTCGGGAGCCCAAATATGACTTGACCATGATAACTGACCATCCAATGTTACTCCTAGTAGTTCAGCTTCTTCAACTCGTCCAATGGTCACACTCTTTATGCACAACTTCAGTTGAGGTTTAGGTCTAAGAGAATGCTTTGAACCAAATACAATGCTTTTTGTTGTAGATGTATTTATGACCAGTGTATTGTTAATTTCCCATTCTGACACTGACTAACTATTTGTGAAGAGTCTCAGTGAGCTTACTGGCTGTAGGTGCCGATGTGTAGAGTGTGCAATCATCAGCATACATTGTCCTTTTAGACAAGTGGCAAATCATTTGTAAAAATTGAGTAACGGCCAAAGGCAACTGCCCTGAGGGATACAGCACTGTACATATCTGATGTTAGAGAAGCTACCATTGAAGAATACTCTGAGTTCTATTGGATAAGTAACTCTCCAACCATGTGATGGCAGGTGATGTAAAGCCAAAACAAGTGAGGTTTTTCAGTAACAAATTATGATCAATAACATCAAATGCAACATTGAAATCTAATACAGCTCCAACTATCATCTTATTATCCATTTATTTTAGCCAATCATCAGTAATCTGAGTCACTGCAGTACAAGTTGAGTGCCTTTCCCTATATGCATGCTGAAAGTCAGTAGTTAACTTGTTCTTTAAAGAATATACTGAACACAAATATAAACGCAACATGTAAATTGTTGGTCCCATTTCTCATGAGCTGGAATAAAAMATCCCAGAAATGTTCCATAGGCACAAAACGTTTATTTCTCTCAAATTTTGTGCAAAAATGTGTTTACATCCCTGTTAGTGAGCATTTCTCCTTTGCCAAGGCATATCAAAAACCTTGTGCTGGGGACAATAAAAGGCCTCTCATACAACACAATGCCACCAATGTCTCAAGTTTTACAGGGAGCTTGCAATTGGCATGCTGACTGCAGGAATGTCCACCAGAGCTGTTGCCAGAGAATTGAATGTTCGTTTCTCTACCAAAAACCTGCCTATGTTGTTTTTAAAGAATTTGGCAGTACGTCCAACTACCCTCACAACRGCAGACCACGTGTAACCACACGAGCCCAGGACCTCCACATCCGGCTTCTTCACCTGCGGGATGGTCTGAGACCAGCCACCTGGACAGCTGATTAAACTGTGGGTTTGCACAACCYAAGAATTTCTGCACAAATTGTCAGAAAACYTCTCAGGGAAGCTCATCTGCATGCTCGTCATCCTCACCAGGGTCTTGACCTGACTGCAGTTCGGCCTCTTAACCAACTTGGCCACTGGCACCCAGGAGAAGTGTGCTCTTCATGGATAAATTCTGGTTTCAACTGTACCTGGCAGATGGCGTGTACGGCGTCATGTGGGCGAGCGTTTAGCTGATGTCAACGTTGTGAACAGAGTCTCCAATTAGGGTGTAATCAGCCAACAATGTCTCTGGATTTTCCCTCAGCAGTTTTAGTTTGTGATACTGTTTATAATGTTCAGAGTTTTTTTCTGCTGGTAGATCAAATGGAATATGCCAAGCTCCTGCTACTGTTGACATTGTAATTTTTAGAATTTGAATATTGATGCATGTCAGTGGAGGCTGGCGGGAGGAGCTATAGAAGGACCAACTCATTGTAATGGCTGGAGTGGAATAAAGGAATGGTGTCAAACATGGTTTCCATATGTTTGATACCGTTCCATTCCAGCCATTACAATGAGTCGGTCCTCCTATAGCTCCTCTCACCAGCATCCACTGATGCATGTAACAGTTTTAAATAATGCACTATTTAGTGTAATTAACACTGTACACACCAATTACATTGTCCAGAACAATCCTACCTCTCCTGTGTGTTTTTGTTTGTTGGTTGACTTTCCAATGTCTTGTACCGTCTTTCCTTTAGAAATCCTCCAAATCAATTCCTTTTTTCTGTTTGTTTTATCCTCCTTCTCTTGTCRTGATGCCCTAGGCCCTCAATCCTGCCCTTGTTGCCTCTTGCCAGATGATCAAAATGACTTAGACTAGCTAGTCTTTAGAGCCAGGTTGATCATTCTCTCAAAAATCTCTCTCAAAATCAAACAATCTTCTCAAAGGAAAAACATTTACTAACATCTCCAGAGGTGGAGAACACAGCACTGCATTGAAACAACCKAACTGTTCACTAAATACAAAATCATTTAACAAAAATAATAAAATTTTACGAGGAGCTCTCCCTAACCGCTGCTGCTCAGTTAGATTATGATGTCACTATACTCTATACATGGGCCGTGTGCATTTTCTGCTGGTGTATCCTGAGGCAGCTCCTCTCTGAGAACCTCTTCCCGCACTGCGTACAGGCAAACGCACTCTCTCCTGTGTGGARCTTCAGGTGCATCTTCAGCCGCTGCTGGCGGGAGAACCTCTTCTCACACTGGGTACAGCTGTATGGTTTCTCCCCTGTGTGGACCTTTTGGTGCCTCTTCAGGTTGAATGAGTGGGAAAAACTGGCCCGGCACAGGTGGCAGCTGAATGGTTTCTCCCCTGTGTGCATCCTCTGGTGCCTCTTCAGACTGGATGAGTGTGAAAAACTGGCCTGGCAAAGGTGGCAGCTGAATGGTTTCTCTCCTGTGTGTATCCTCTTGTGGATCTCCACCTGTTTGGAGAAACTGAAGGCTTTCCCACAGAATGAACACGGGAAGTGCTTCTCTTTGCCACCGTATCTACTGATAGCATTACTACTACTGTCATTAGTCATCGGGCTTGTGTAGCCATTTAGTGTTGAGGCACTGGCATTGTCCGAGGTCTGGTTTAACATTAGCAGAGTGTGAGGAGGACGAAGGCCAGGGAGTGTCTGTGTTGTCGCAGGGTCCATGTTCCAGTTGATAGATCCTATAGAAGGCAGGCTGAAGGCAGCACCTGTTAGGTGGTTAACCTGAGGTGCCATCAGTCTCTCTGAATCACAACTATAGGAGCAGGACGGAGCATCGCTAGCCGAGTCTGTGTCTGTTCTCTCCAGCCGCATACGGACACCTCCCCGACCCTGCAGACCAAATCTACACCTCGCCCTMCTTTCGGCTGTCTGTTTCTGATTATGGTTAACAGTGTTGTTCCCTAGCCCAGAGATGAGGACACTGTCCCATCCAATGACCTCCGCTTGGCCATTGGCTGCACACGTCTGGGAATCCAAGATGGCCGCCCAGTCTCCTCTGTTATCCTCCAGCCAACCACCTGCAGGGAGAGGTTAGAAAGTAGATTTTTTTTTTTAAGGCAATAACCTGGTCAAGTTCATTTATTATGTCTGCGTTTGTATGCAAACATAAGTTGTACTGATTTCATTTTATGAATTAAGAAAAACAAAACAATTGCCAGGTGCATTACTGTATGGAGACTATATGCATTGTTTTACGTCAGATAGTGAGACGATTCCTCCAGCACTGATGAGGGATGGGCCTTGCATAGAAGCGATGCTACCTGTCGGAAGACAATGGGCTATATGCATTTKTCCCTTACTTTGCTCCCCCATTTTTTGTCCACTCTGCAGATCAATGCTCTCTGGTCCYTCTTCCATTGTCTTTGCTTTTACCAGCAGCAGATCAGGCTTCCCATCCTCCATGTCTACTGACTGTAAGAGATACAGAGTGAGAGGATGTTGGATCAAGACATTTGATATGAGCACCCTGCTATAGAGCATCTTCTGATTGGACAATGAAGGAAGGCTATGTGGCTCAGTTGGTAGAGCATGGCGCTTGCAACGCCAGGGTTGTGGGTTCATTCCCCACGGGGGGACCAGGATGAATATGTATGAACTTTCCAATTTGTAAGTCGCTCTGGATAAGAGCGTCTGCTAAATGACTTAAATGTAAATGTACTATGCAAACATGTTTGCTGATTTMATACTATGCAGAGATGTTAGTTTACTTTGATTAGATAAGATCTTATCTGCACTATCTGCTATAGATTCTAAGAAATCATTAGGCGCTGACAATCTGGATCCATATTTACTCAAGTGTGCGGCATCTATTATTGCTGGTGTAGTGACGCATATTTTTAATCAAACATTTGTCGTAGGAAAGATTCCTAAATCTTGGAAAACAGCTTTTGTTTTACCACTCCTCAAGGGAGGTGATGGTAGTGAATTGGATAATTATCAGCCCATCTCTAAGCTCTCCTGTTTGGCAAAAATTCTAGAGTCCCTGGTAAATAGGCAACTACAATATTTTTTAACTGTTAACAATACTCTMTCTAGTAATCAATCTGACTTTAGACCTAAACACAGTACTATTARGGCCACTGTACGTGTTGTAAATTATATTACTAATGCCCTAGATAATAGAAAGTAGTGTGTTGCCTTGTTCATAGATTTATCTAAAGCTTTTGACACTGTAGACGATGCGATACTTTTGGGTAAGCTGTCGTCAATAGGACTGGGACTGGATGCCTGTCGTTGGTTTCATGACTATCTAAAGGATAGAAGTCAGGCTGTTAAAGTCAACGGCATCCAGTCAGAGCCATTGGAGTTGGTTAAAGGGGTCCTCAGGTTTATCTTAGTCCATTACTGTCACTCTCTACATAAACAATATCGGTGATGAGATAAGAAAGTGTCAAATTCATGTATATGCTGATGA
Organism: Salvelinus sp. IW2-2015; assembly: GCF_002910315.2. NCBI lineage: Eukaryota > Metazoa > Chordata > Actinopteri > Salmoniformes > Salmonidae > Salvelinus > Salvelinus sp. IW2-2015. Next base: position 109,738 of record NW_019943034.1, on the reverse strand, counting down.
CACTGTCATGTACTCTATCGCTTCAACGGCTGACCAAGCATTATCACTATTGGAGACAGATTTTAGATATTACAAGGGTCTTTTATACAGCTGAAACTTGTTTTAAATGCAAAGAAAACACATTTTATGATTTTTTAATAGGTTCAAAAAGTTGGTTGAAAAAACACTTGCACTTACGAGCTTAGATGGTTCTCGAATTAATCGGGTCTCTAATATACATACTTAGGACATGGTTGGATGATAAATTGTCTTTTAAAATGCATATTGAAGACTTTGTAAACGCTAAAAATCAAGCTAGGCTTCTTCTATAGAAACAGGAAATGCTGTCCTCTACAAATAGAATACAAATTGTGCAAGCTACTTTTATGTCTGTTATAGATTATGGGTGAGACGAGAACAACATCTCTCGTGTTTGTCTATAAAGCACTTTGAATAAGCTACTTATTTATCGTCGTCTCAATATTAGAATTAGAATCCTAAAACCAGGTCTCAAGCATGGCTACCTTGAGGCCATGCGATTTCCACAGAGTTGGGTATGGCTGCCTTTTCTGTTACGCTCCTTGCCTATGGAATAGCCTGCAGACTAAACTTAAACTTGAGACAATTGTCCCCTTGCTCATTTGAAATATTTATTGGAGCATTTTTATTTTTGTATTGTTGTACTGTTTCGGGTAATGCAAGTTCTTGTGCTGTTAGTAGAATAACCTGTGTGTAATGAAATTATTGCTGTATTTTTTTCTGTGATCGTTTGTGTTGTCTTGTTTCGTTTTTTAATCATTGTACCTAAACTGTATGTGTAACTGTATATGCGGGCAGCTGTAAAGAGACCTTGGTCTCAGTCTGTGTTCCTTGTTGAAATAAAGGTATATATAATTACTTGACAGTCTTTAATGGCATGGTCCCAACTTGATAACCCTTACATTTGTTGAAATTGGGCCAAATTGAAATGTTTCTAACAGAATACTATACAAAGCATATGATTTAGCATGGTAGCAATTGAAGAAGAACACTTTGAGATTATATGGAATTAGAAGACCAAAGTAAGGACATAACAGTTCACCTGACACAAAGATTGAATCCAAACATGACACTGTTGATTTTATGTGCATTTTCATTTACTGTACTTTGCACAGCATTTGTCATAACGAGAATTCTGAAATACTCTGGATAAATTCAGTAACATAATAAGAATATTCATTGGAACTTTGGAGTAGGTGCAAGATAAGAAAAAACTATTACAAGGGTTTGAGTGAGAGGTCTAACTGGTGTCTCTCAAGTGGCCACACACCTCTCCAAACTGCAACAGTTCTAATAGTTTCAATGCATTTTTGTTACTCAAAGAAAAAGCTTCAACTACACTACATGGTCAAAGTATGTGACACCCTTCAAATGAGTGGATTTGGCTATTTCAACACACTCGTTGCAGTGTATAATCAAGCCACAGCCATGCAATCTCAATAGACAAACTTGAGTTAATGGCATTACCGAAGAGCTTAGTGACTTTCAACATGGACCATTGTAGTATGCCACCTTTACAACAAGCAAGTTAGTCAAATTTCTGCCCTGCTAGAGCTTCCCCGGTCAACTGTATGCGGTTTGTTTTATTTCTTTAAAAACATTTGAGGGGGTAGATCAGCTTTATATTGCAGATAGATTCTAGCTTCCATAAATGTAATTGTCGCATGATTTCAATCGCATATATATACACCACACACACCCATTCCAGGGTTTTTCTTTATTTTACTATTTTTACATTGTAGAATAATAGCAAAGACATCAAAACTATAAATAACACATATGGAATCATGTAGTAACCAAAATGTGTTAAACAAATCAAAATATATTTTATATTTGAGATTCTTCAAAGTAACCACCTTTGCCTTGATGACAGCTTGCACACTCTTGGCATTCTCTCAACCAGCTTCATGAGGTAGTCACTGGAGCATTTCAATAACAGGTGTGCCTTGTTAAAAGTTCATTTGTGGAATTTCTTCTTCTTAATGGATTTGAGCCAATCAGTTGTGTTGTGAACAGGTAGGGGTGAATACAGAAGATAGCCCTATTTGGTAAATGACCAAGTCCATATTATGGCAAGAACAGGTCAAATAAGCAAAGAGAAACGACAGTCCATCATTACTTTACCATGAAGGTCAGTCAATACGCAAACTGTCAAGAACTTTGTACGTTTCTTCAAGTGCAGTCACAAAACCATGAAGCGCTATGATGAAACAGCTCTCATGAGGACCTCTACAGCAAAGGGAGATGCAGAGTTACCTCTGCTGCAGAGGATAAGTTCATTAGAGTTACCAGCCTCAGAAATTGCAGCCCAAAAAATGCTTCACAGAGTTTAAGTAACAGACAGATCTCAACATCAACTGTTCAGAGGAAACTGCGTGAATCA
>NW_019943034.1:103142-106049 GCF_002910315.2 Salvelinus sp. IW2-2015 | reverse complement strand
TCAAAGTATGTGGACACTCTTGACATGTGATTCGCTATTTCCACACTACAGTGCAAGAAATAATCAAAATGAACGCCAATGCTCAATCTCAATAGACAACATTGGCAGTTAATGGCATTACCGAAGAGGCTTAGGACTTTTCAACATGGCACCATTGTAGTATGCCACCTTTACAACAAGCAAGTTAGCAAATTTCTGCCCTGCTAGAGCTTCCCCGGTCAACTGTAAGTGCGGTTTGTTTTATTACTTAAAAAAAAATTTGAGGGGGTAGATCAGCTAATATTGCAGATAGATTGCTTCCATAAATGTAATTGTCGCATGATTTCCAATCGCAATATATTACACACACACACACACCCATTCCAGGGTTTTTCTTTATTTTTACTATTTCTACATTGTAGATAATAGCAAGACATCAAAACTATAAAATAACACATATGGAATCATGTAGTAACCAAAATGTGTTAACAAATCAAAATATATTTATATATTTGAGATTCTTCAAAGTAACCACCCTTTGCCTTGATGACAGCTTTGACACTCTTGCATTCTCTCAACAGCTCATGAGTATGTCACCTGGAAGCATTTCAAAACAGTGTGCCTTGTTAAAAGTTCATTTGTGGAATTTCTTTCCTTCTTAATGGATTTGAGCCAATCAGTTGTGTTGTGACAAGGTAGGGGTGATATACAGAAGATAGCCCTATTTGGTAAATGACCAAGTCCATATTATGGCAAGAACAGTCAAATAAGCAAAGAGAAACGACAGTCCATCATTACTGAAGACATGAAGGTCAGTCAATACGCAAACTGTCAAGAACTTTGTACGTTTCTTCAAGTGCAGTCACAAAAACCATGAAGCGCTATGATGAAACTAGCTCTCATGAGGACCTCTACAGCAAAGGYAGATGCAGAGTTACCTCTGCTGCAGAGGATAAGTTCATTAGAGTTACCAGCCTCAGAAATTGCAGCCCAAAAAAATGCTTCACAGAGTTTAAGTAACAGACAGATCTCAACATCAACTGTTCAGAGGAAACTGCGTGAATCAGGCCTCCATGGTTGAACTGCTGCAAAGAAACCACTACTAAAGGACACCAATAAGAAGACAAGACTTGCTTGGGTCAAGAAACAAGCGCAATGGACATTAGACCGGTGGAAATCTGTCCTTTGGTCTGATGAGTCCAAATTTGGGATTTTTGGTTCCAACCGCAATGTCTTTGGAGATGCAGAGTAGGTGAACGGATATTCTCTGCATGTGTGGTTCCCACCGTGAAGAATGGATGAAGAGGTGATGGTGTGGGGATGCGACTGCGCCGCACCAGTATCTCTAAGGATTTTAACCGGACGCTGAGACACTTCGTCATTCGGTAGGGACACAAACCCCTCGAAAATGAACGGTTCATAACTGCGGTCGGGGACTGAGACGTTCAAACTACATTTACCCTGAGGCACCCGTTTCGTTTCAGACCTCACAACCGTACGAATTAGACCAACACCTGTTGGCGGCTTMGCACGAAGAGGAATCCCTTGTTTTAGCAGGAAGCYATCATTAATCATATGTCCCACCTTATGACAATAGAAACAGGGACGCTCATTTTTCTGGCGTGCTGGATATACTGCTGGCCGACTAGGGCTAAAAGTAGGCAACTCAGTGGCTCTACTCTCAGTATGAGCCGAAAACACNTGAGAGGTCTAACTGGTGTCTCTCCAAGTGGCCACACACCTCTCCAAACTGCACAGTTCCTAAGTAGTTTCAATGCATTTTTGTTACTCAAAGAAAAAGCCTTCAACTACACTACATGGTCAAAAGTATGTGGACACCCCTTCAAATGAGTGGATTTGGCTATTTCAACCACACTCGTTGCAGGTGTATAAAATCAAGCACACAGCCATGCAATCTCAATAGACAAACATTGGCAGTAMAATGGCATTACCGAAGAGCTTAGTGACTTTCAACATGGCACCATTGTAGTATGCCACCTTTACAACAAGCAAGTTAGTCAAATTTCTGCCCTGCTAGAGCTTCCCCGGTCAACTGTAAGTGCGGTTTGTTTTATTTACTTATAAAAACAAATTTGAGGGGGTAGATCAGCTTTAATATTGCAGATAGATTCTAGCTTCCATAAATGTAATTGTCCATGATTTCCAATCGCATATATATACACACACACACACCCCATTCCAGGGTTTTTCTTTATTTTTACTATTTTCTACATTGTAGAATAATAGCAAAGACATCAAAACTATAAAATAACACATATGGAATCATGTAGTAACCAAAATGTGTTAAACAAATCAAAATATATTTTATATTTGAGATTCTTCAAAGTAACCACCCTTTGCCTTGATGACAGCTTTGCACACTCTTGGCATTCTCTCAACCAGCTTCATGAGGTAGTCACCTGGAAGCATTTCAATAAACAGGTGTGCCTTGTTAAAAGTTCATTTGTGGAATTTCTTTCCTTCTTAATGGATTTGAGCCAATCAGTTGTGTTGTGACAAGGTAGGGGTGATATACAGAAGATAGCCCTATTTGGTAAATGACCAAGTCCATATTATGGCAAGAACAGGTCAAATAAGCAAAGAGAAACGACAGTCCATCATTACTTTAAGACATGAAGGTCAGTCAATACGCAAACTGTCAAGAAGCTACAGACGTTTTTGTGAGAAGTGTCGTGGAATTATTGTAATCAAAAGGAGAGACTTTTTAGATTTCTTAAACAATCAAACTGTATTATTTCATTCCTGCAGTAATGGAGCTTGTCAAAAAAATGTGCACTTCCCATTTCACATTTGAAATCCCGTGTCATTTGCAGTATCAACGTTCGTCATGTTTGATGTACAGTGACAAGGATGACATGTGTCATACCCTGGTTGTCCTGAACAGAATGAGCATGTTTGTCGTATTGT
>NW_019943034.1:87893-95009 GCF_002910315.2 Salvelinus sp. IW2-2015 | reverse complement strand
AACTTTGTACGTTTCTTCAAGTGCAGTCACAAAAACCATGAAGCGCTATGATGAAACAGCTCTCATGAGGACCTCTACAGCAAAGGAGATGCAGAATTACCTCTGCTGCAGAGGATAAGTTCATTAGAGTTACCAGCCTCAGAAATTGCAGCCCAAAAAAATGCTTCACAGAGTTTAAGTAACAGACAGATCTCAACATCAACTGTTCAGAGGAAACTGCGTGAATCATGAAGAAAATTTGAAATGGAACACGCACCTGAACGCACTTATGACTCCATTCTACGCGCACCAAAATGCCAATCTGTTTGTCTAAAGTGACTTGTCAAAGCCTAACACTGTAAGATCGCATTTTAGAACTTAGCTAGTCATGTTGGAAATATAATAAGCTTTCAAATGATGCCCACCGGAACCAGATGGAGATTTATAATGGAACGTTTCTGCATTGCTWAAATGCCTTATATGTCACGAATTGTCTTGAATATTTCTGGGTAGAATATTGCATCAACACTGAAATATGTTACTCTCGGTACTCCAAATGCATCTGTGGAGCTTTCCTGCTGACTACAATTAAAATGAATTGTTGTCTTTAATGCAGAGTTTGATCGAAAAGTCAGAAGCTATCGAGTGGAGTGGTTACTTTCTTTGTTATAGAGTGGAATGGTTTTTCAGCTGGTGTAGCCTGAGGTAGCTCTTCTCTGAGAACCTCTTCCTGCAGTGCGTAGGAGGCCTCTATCCCGTGTGGACCTTCAGGTGCATCTTCAGCTGGTTCAGGCGGGAGAACTTCTTTTCACACTGGGGGCAGCTGTAGGATTTCTCCCCTGTGTGGACCCTCTGGTGCCTCTTCWYMTGACCAGCCTGGGTGAAYCGCATGTGACACTGGGTACAGCTGAAGGATTTCACCCCTGTGTGGACCCTCTGGTGCCTATTCAGGTCGGAGGAGTGGGAGAAACTAGCCTGGCAAAGGTGGCAGCTGAATTGTTTCTCCCCCGTGTGCATTCTCTGGTGGATCTCCACCTGTTTGGGGAAACTGAAGGCTTTCCCACAGAATGAACACGGGAAGCGCTTCTCTGTGCCACCGGATCTGCTGATAGCGTTACTACTACTGTCATTTGTCAATGGGCTTGTGTAGCCTTTTAGTGTTGAGGCACTGGCATTGTCTGTCTGGTTTAACATTAGGAGAGTGTGAGGAGGACGAAGGCCAGGGAGAGTCTGTGTTGTCGCAGGGTCCATGTTCCAGTTGCTAGATCCTATTGAAGGCAGGCTGAAGGCAGCACTTGTTAGGGGGTTAACCTGAGGCGCCATCAGTCTCTCTGAATCACAACTATAGGAGCAGGATGGAGCATCGCTAGCCGAGTCTGTGTCTGTTCTCTTCCACCACAAACTGACACCTCCCCGTCCCTGCAGACCAAATCTACACCTCGCCCTGGTCTCAGCCAGTCTGTTGTCATGGAGATTAAGTTCGGTTGTTTTGTGTTCGACTGTCTGTTTCTGGTTGTGGTTAACAGTGTTAGTTCCCCAGCCCAGAGTTGAGGACACTGTKCCATCCACTGACCTCCGCTATGTCGCTTCTGGTCCTGGCCTGCTCTGTGATGTCGTCCSCTGGGCCCTTGGCTGCACCAGTCTGAGAATCCAAGATGGCCGCCCAGTCTCCTCTGTRATCCTCCAACCAACCACCTGCAGGAAGCGGTTCCAAATACTTTACAAACAAGGCAGAGAACTCTACATATTGAGTTCTTTGTTTGACAATCACCTGGTCAAGTTCATACATTATAATTTGTTAAAACAATAGCCAGGTGCATCACTATTCCCATTGAATATCTATTACTGTATGTAGGCTATATGTATTTCTCCCTTACCTTGCTCCCCCATCTTTAGTCCACTCAGCAGGTCAATGCTCTCTGGTCCGTCCTCTATCGTCTCCTCTTTGACCAGCAGCAGATCAGGCTTCCCATCCTCCATGTCTACTGACTGTAAGAGATACAGAGTGAGAGGATGTTGGATATGATATGAGCACCCTGCTATGGAGCATCTTCTGATTGGGCAATGAGGGATTGCTATGAGTACTATGTAAACGTGTTAGTTGAATTGATTACCTGACACTAATGGTTTGATAATTCAAAGGCATNACTTGAGAAAGTGCATTCATTTTCTCATGAACCCTTTACACTTGTGTACATTTGTCTATATGGAAAGGGCCATATTGAAATGTTTCCAACAGAAGAAATATAAAAAGTATATGCATTACCATGGTTGCAGTGCAAAGAGAACACTTTGGTCTAATCATTTCCCCATGATCTCCAAAAGGTGAGGACACAACAGTTCACCTGACAAGACTGAATCCAAACATGACACTTGATTTCATGTGCATTTAACTGGACTTTGCCACATTTGTTGATAACYAAATCTGAAAATACTCTGGATACATTCAGTAACATGATAATAATACTATTGGAAAAATTGGGGTAGGTGCAACATAAGACCAACAAATGACAAGGGTTTAAGTGAGGACTAACTGGTGACTCCAAGTGGACACACACCTCTCCAAATCTTGCAGTTTCTACATAATAATGATATTTTATGATTCAAGGAAAGAGCCTTTAAATATAAAGTGCTTTTTGAGCTCCCCTAGCTTCGATGTTGAGGAACTGAAGTAAGCACACTTCTATTTATAAAAAATTTAAATTAAAATTACACAGCCCTGTGTTCCCACCATAACACAATTACTATCGTTGTTTAAGCAATGCAAACATTTTCCGTTATAAATCTCAATCTGGGTCAGGTGGGCATCATTTTAAATCTTATTCTTTTTCCAACATGACTAACTAAGTTATAAAATACAATCTTAGTGTATTCTTCTTTTTTTGGCACAAAACTARCTCCATACTTCCATTCATTGTTTTAATCAGCACCGGTTACCTTCTAACAAGTCTTGTGACACTTATGGGGGTCGTAGAGCAAAACGGAGAACATCGTGTTCGGGAGAGCCTCATCTTTCCACAGAGTGGTCATATTAGCTTMTAGGCCAAACCGTTTGGACGCTACAGACGTTTTTGTGAGAAGTGTCGTGGAATTATTGTAATCAAAAGGAGAGACTTTTTAGATTTCTTAAACAATCAAACTGTATTATTTCATTCCTGCAGTAATGGAGCTTGTCAACAAAAATGTGCACTTCCCATTTCACATTTGAAATCCCGTGTCATTTGCAGTATCAACGTTCGTCATGTTTGATGTACAGTGACAAGGATGACATGTGTCATACCCTGGGTTGTCCTGAACAGAATGAGCATGTTTGTCGTATTGTGAAGAAAATTTGAAATGGAACACGCACCTGAACGCACTTATGACTCCATTCTACGCGCACCAAAATGCCAATCTGTTTGTCTAAAGTGACTTGTCAAAGCCTAACACTGTAAGATCGCATTTTAGAACTTAGCTAGTCATGTTGGAAATATAATAAGCTTTCAAATGATGCCCACCGGAACCAGATGGAGATTTATAATGGAACGTTTCTGCATTGCTWAAATGCCTTATATGTCACGAATTGTCTTGAATATTTCTGGGTAGAATATTGCATCAACACTGAAATATGTTACTCTCGGTACTCCAAATGCATCTGTGGAGCTTTCCTGCTGACTACAATTAAAATGAATTGTTGTCTTTAATGCAGAGTTTGATCGAAAAGTCAGAAGCTATCGAGTGGAGTGGTTACTTTCTTTGTTATAGAGTGGAATGGTTTTTCAGCTGGTGTAGCCTGAGGTAGCTCTTCTCTGAGAACCTCTTCCTGCAGTGCGTAGGAGGCCTCTATCCCGTGTGGACCTTCAGGTGCATCTTCAGCTGGTTCAGGCGGGAGAACTTCTTTTCACACTGGGGGCAGCTGTAGGATTTCTCCCCTGTGTGGACCCTCTGGTGCCTCTTCWYMTGACCAGCCTGGGTGAAYCGCATGTGACACTGGGTACAGCTGAAGGATTTCACCCCTGTGTGGACCCTCTGGTGCCTATTCAGGTCGGAGGAGTGGGAGAAACTAGCCTGGCAAAGGTGGCAGCTGAATTGTTTCTCCCCCGTGTGCATTCTCTGGTGGATCTCCACCTGTTTGGGGAAACTGAAGGCTTTCCCACAGAATGAACACGGGAAGCGCTCGGGAAGCGGCTTCTCTTGCCACCGGATCTGCTGATAGCGTTACTACTACTGTCATTTGTCATATGGCTTGTGTAGCCTTTTAGTGTTGAGGCACTGGCATTGTCTGTCTGGTTAACATTAGGAGAGTGTGAGGAGGACGAAGGCCAGGGAGAGTCTGTGTTGTCGCAGGGTCCATGTTCCAGTTGCTAGATCCTATTGAAGGCAGGCTGAAGGCAGCACTTGTTAGGGGGTTAACCTGAGCGGCCATCAGTCTCTCTGAATCACAACTATAGGAGCAGGATGGAGCATCGCTAGCGAGTTGTGTCTGTTCTCTTCACCCACAAACTGACATCCCCCGTCCTTGCAGACCAAAATCTACACCTCGCCCTGGTCTCAGCCAGTCTGTTTGTCATGGAGATTAAGTTCGGTTGTTTTGTGTTCGACTGTCTGTTTCTGGTTGTGGTTAACAGTGTTAGTTCCCCAGCCCAGAGTTGAGGACACTGTCCCATCCACTGACCTCCGCTATGTCGCTTCTGGTCCTGGCCTGCTCTGTGATGTCGTCCCTGGGCCTTGGCTGCACCAGTCTGAGAATCCAAGATGGCCGCCCAGTCTCCTCTTTATCCTCCAACCAACCACCTGCAGGAAGCGGTTCCAAATACTTTACAAACAAGGCAGAGAACTCTACATATTGAGTTCTTTGTTTGACAATCACCTGGTCAAGTTCATACATTATAATTTGTTAAAACAATAGCCAGGTGCATCACTATTCCCATTGAATATCTATTACTGTATGTAGGCTATTATGTATTCTCCCTACCTTGCTCCCCCATCTTTAGTCCACTCAGCAGGTCAATGTCTCTGGTCCGTCCTCTATCGTCTCCTCTTTGACCAGCAGCAGATCAGGCTTCCCATCCTCCATGTCTACTGACTGTAAGAGATACAGAGTGAGAGGATGTTGGATATGATATGAGCACCCTGCTATGGAGCATCTTCTGATTGGGCATATGGGATTGCTATGAGTACTATGTAACGTGTTAGTTGAATTGATTACCTGACACTAATGGTTTGAATATTCAAAGGCATGGGCCACACTTCATACAAAATTAATCAGAATCTGGCCCGTATCCACAAAGAGTCTCAGAGTAGAAGTGCTGATCAAGGATCAGCTCCCCACCTACATAGTCTCATTCATTATGATCTATGATCAGCTCTGAGACACTTTGTGGATACGGGCCCTGAACTAATACCATTCAGACAGTAGTTTAGTGGACTCACCTCAGTGAGACTGTGTGTGGTCCTGTGCTGCTCAGCTGGTTCTCTGTGGGTTCAGGAGGAGGTGTAGTCTGGTTGTCCTCCATGACCATGGTCCCTCCAGGGTCCCAGACCTCCTCACACCCTCCTCCTTCACCAGCAGCACCTCTGGACCCTCCTCCTCCTGAAGAGACGGGTGATACAGATTACACCGACATACACTACCTCAGGTACGTACACACACATACACAGATAATAACTTTCAACATAGTGGGGATGGGTAAACACTCCATGTTTGAGTCCTATACTGTAGTTACAGAATGACTTCGTTGTTGTTAAACCCATCATGGTGACATAAATATGATGTTATGGGTAAAATAAGTCAGCTATGATAAGTTCTAAGTCACATCAGACAAACCTGACTAAACTATTTTGACGTGTACAGTAGTGTTTGTTAGTGTGTGAGTATGTGTAGGTATTTTTAGAATTTGGTTATAAAGCGCTGCTGTGTGTATGCAGAATAGGGTGAGATCAGATGTGTGTATACTAAAGAGAGTCTCAATGAAGTCTTAGAATGAAACGTCCCATTTTGTGTTTATTAAACATAAACAATTTGTAAATACAGATATGAAAACCACACATACACCTCTCAACAAAGAATCTGCATACTTTTTTTATTTTCCCTTTATTTAACCAGGTAGGCCAGTTGAGAACGAGTTCATTTGCAACTGCGACCTGGCCAAGATAAAGCATAGCAGTTCGACACATACAACAACACAGAGTTACACATGGAATAAACAAAACATAGTCAATAATACAGTAGAAAAAAGAAAACAGAAAGTCATATACAGTGACGGCAAATGAGGTAAGATAAGGGAGTTAAGGCAATAAATAGGCCATGGTGGCGAAGTAATTACAATATAGCAATTAAACACTGGAATGGTAGATGTGCAGAAGATGTGTAAGTAATAGATACTGGGGTGCAAAGGAGCAAGATAAATAAATAAATACAGTATGGGGATGAGGTAGTTGTGATGGGCTGTTTCAGATGAGCTATGTACAGGTGCAGTGATCTGTGAGCTGCTCTGATAGCTGGTGCTTAAAGCTAGTGAGGGAGATATGAGTCTCCAGCTTCAGTGATTTTGCAGTTGTTTCCAGTCATTGGCAGCAGAAGAACTGGAAGGTAAGGCGGCCAAAGGAGGAATTGGCTTTGGGGGTGACCAGTGAGATATACCTGCTGGAGCGCGTGCTACGAGTGGGTGCTGCTATGGTGACCAGTGAGCTGAGATAAGGTGGAGCTTTACCTAGCAAAGACTTGTAGATGACCTGGAGCCAGTGGTTGGGCGACGAGTATGAAGCGAGGGCCAGCCAACGAGAGCATACAGGTCGCAGTGGTGGGTAGTATATGGGCTTTGTGACAAAACGGATGGCACTGTGATAGACTACATCCAATTTGGTGATTGACTATTTATAAATGACATCGCGAAGTCGAGGATCGGTAGGATGGTCAGTTTTTGTATGTTTGGCAGCATGAGTGAAGGATGCTTTGTTGCGAAATAGGAAGCCGATTCTAGATTTATTTTGGATTGGAGTGTTTAATGTGAGTCTGGAAGGAGAGTTTACAGTCTAACCAGACACCTAGGTATTTGTAGTTATCCACATATTCTAAGTCGGAGCCGCCCAGAGTAGTGATGCTGGACGGGCGGGCAGTGCGGGCAGCGATCAGTTGAAGAGCATGCATTTAGTTTT
>NW_019943034.1:0-87868 GCF_002910315.2 Salvelinus sp. IW2-2015 | reverse complement strand
TCGTGTGTCCAATATGATATTACTCATTCATGGAGTAATGACCTGAAATATAATACGTACTGATTAGGCATAGAACAAATGTCATCCCCTATTATAATATATATAATATATATATTATTTGTTTATTAACAAGTGAATTGGCAATTCTCATTACGAAACCTGAAAAACTATGCTTAGCCTCTTATCGGGTGATGGCGTTAACCCGATCCGCACGCACGGCACAAGAACCTGGACGATAGGCTGGGACACATACCTCGTCGCAGGACTCGCAGGTAGTATGCCAGCTTGGTCAGGGACCTTGTATACCCAACCAAGTCGAATTGGGCCTGGGAGGACTAGTATGCACGCACTTAGTACCATATTTGCAAGACAGGTAGACATATATATGGGGACATTAGAGAACTTATGCAGACACCGTATCATTGATGGAGTTTTACAACAAGTATGATTACTGAACGGATCTGAAATACTTTTAAACAGTCGCTTGAGATTCGTCTATTCACGACCTGCTTTAATATAGAATGAAAATGTGGCATTAAATATATTCATCCATTTACACAAACAGACTCGGGCTCATAAAAGAATAGACATATATCGATAATGTTGATTTGTCTTCTTTGATACAGTATGATGTTGGAGTCTAATATGCTCGATTAGAACATTTTTCGAATAGTGAGCTACTGAACACCGAATAATAGAGACAGTGCAGGTTCCATGTAGAAAAACTGATATTTTATGTGGAAGAGAGGATAACTGGAGAGATGCATGAAAGGGCTTCCAACGGACTAATCACGAATAACGAAGAACTATACATGGAATATGTCGCTGTGGTGCTGTAAGGTAAAATTGGAGAGAATTCATCGCTCAAAAGAGGATACAGAAATACAGCTTTCTTTAGCAGGAATGCACTGTTAGAACACCACACCACACACCCCACCCAAAGGACACCGACATCAACTCTGACCAACCTAACGTAAGCTCAAGAGGGGGGGGGAAGCTGAGCAGACCTTATCGCTTCCTGCAGCACTTGACTACTAGATCCAAAGGCTCGGCAGGTAACTTCTACTGCTCATTCCCTGCTGGATCACTGCTTCTCAAGGATCAGTCTGACATTCACAGTCACACAAAGCAGACTATAAATATGCGAGGCCACACATGAACTTGACAACCGCCACACACAACTAATCAAAGATTCGGTTTCACGCAATTCCATCCACAAGCTCTATCTTAAGCCCACAGCATCCACAATAATTGTTACGAGACTGGGAATACCGTAATCTCCATACGTCGTTATATTCTGGTAACTTGGCAGACGATTTTCTTTTAATCTAGTGTGTTGCTAGGTTTATTCAGTTCAATAGGACTCTTCTGAGAGAGAGTCAGAGAGCCAAACGGTTTGAGTGGGCCCAACAAAACTAGAGGACTTAGTTTTTTTTTTTTGTTTTTTTACTGACTCTCTCTCTTATTCATTGGTCACACTTAGTGGCTGCATGCATGGTTCAAGCTTAAGAGGGGCTGGGCCAAGAACACAGTTGCAGCTACTATTGCTCTACAGCAAAAGTCGTGCACGGCCTCGGCGTATGAGAACGGTTGGTGGGACGCGCTTGAGTATTGTACTCGCATGCCACAGCTCCGACGCTCCATCGAGAGGGGGCGCCACAGACATCAAGTAGACAGACACAATCTATTATCGCTGTCATGTCAAGTGCCACTCTGTAGGGAGTCCTTTCATTACCTTCACGAGTTACTAGCTCCATGACCAACGCGCACTCTACAATACAAACTAGCCTGCCCAATTAAACATTGCAGCGTGAGGGCAGGGGTTTGGCGGTCGGTTCAGTGACATGCATTCATGTTCTACTGGCTAAAAGACGGCCCCATCGGTGAAGCCACCAAGCTATAGCGGGGTCTCACAGTTGCTATGCTGCCGCCAATTGGAACTCTGTGATCCAGGACTTGTGTGCAAAGAATGCAAGATCTACACGAATACAGTGGTGTAAGTAGTCGAAATTCACTATTACAACTGTATGCTTGACTTGAGGGAGCTTGATACAACTTACTCGCCAGAGCTCTCATGAAAGTCACTCTGATATTCTAGTGTCCATAGTTTAATCTTAGCATTGGCATACCTGAAGGCTTTTTGTTTTCTATCTTGGGATTAACATCTGTGACTGTGAGTGCGTGTGAAGTGCAGCACACTCTATGTTTAGACGCTCTATCTATGGCTTACAAGTGGAAAGCAAGCCCTGGCTACAGTCTGCTGCAGGTTGCTGGAAAGGTTGAGCATCGCCTCTTTGTCGAATTGCTCGCCCCTCGCCTCGTAACGTTGTCACACTAACTATTAAACATGGGCACTAATGCCGTTTATGTGTGAATACATATCAGTACCATGGCAGAAAGTATAATATATTTTTAAACCTGCATATTTAGACCTAAAAGAAATCGCAGGTTAGCAGGCAATATTAACACAGTGTGAGAAAAGTTTATGTAGCAGTAAATACTTATGTCATGCACGATTATTGGACATGATATTTCACTACAAATATATGACAGGTATGCTACGCAGACGACTAAGTGTGGTTAATAAACATGTTTGGGCGGAATTCAGTTTGGTTGCGCCCAACACCTGGACGTCATCCTGCCAGACACAAAAAACCTTTAATAATTTTGCTCCAGAAAAGGATGTTAGCGGCAGTATCATTACGACGATAACATGAAGGTTGTGCAATGTAACGCAAGGAAATCAAGATGTAGAAGAGCGTTCATATGGATCGCCATCGACACTGTATCTCTAATAATGATATAAATTATTGTGCACCAAACCGTCGGCAGGGCAAAGAGTAGCGAGTATTACTTTCGCGCATGTCTTAACTTTCTTGTAACCTAGCTATAGAAGAAGGAAGGGTAGATATCTGACTATTTACTAGACTTTTTCCGAAAAGGGGGACATTAGTGTTATTACAAGTGTCTCGAACCAAGGACTCTCCGAGTACAACAAGATGATTTATACTTAAAATGAGACTAAAGGCTCATATTATCATGTGACTCCGTTAGATTTATTTCGCTTCTAGTTGTGTGGGTTAAAATAACTAATCCTTCTCACTATAGAAAACTAGTAAACATTGACAACTATCAAGAATGTCAGTGGAGGGTGATCTGAGACTGGACGAAGTCGCACTAGCAGGACAACCATGCCTTGGGTGGGGTGCTAGAACAACCGAACAGGGATCCGATAATGCGGAAAAGTCAGCTAGCATGTCTCGATTACTTATAGAAGGCCTCTTACTGTCCAAAAGTACGGATAGAACGCTGTGTAGTCTGTTTCTGTGAACCTCCCTAAGGCGCAGGCGAGTAATTGCCCGACGAAAGCGTGGTCTGATATTATAAATCAAGTCCTTCGCACTCTGTTCTCCAATATTAATTAGACTTCTAACGCCTCCAGAATGCACTTCCTGAATCAACAAGATAGATTGATAAGGTCATGGTGCTGATCATCTCTACCAGACTGTATGTGACATACCTCTCGGCCTAGCTCTGAAGGAATTTATTACTGGGTCGTGTGCGGCACCGTTCTCATATACGCACTCGAGACGGATATTACTGCCATTGTAAGAGGTCGTTCACATGGATTGCAGCTCATCGCAGCATGATTCTCGCTCTCGTGAATAGCGGTTGTATCTACAGTGTGTGTGTGATTGTACATGTGGGGTATGAAAATGTATTTGGTCCTGCCGTCTGCTGATTTTGTACGTTTGCCCACTGACAAGCTAATATGATCGTCGCTTTAATTTCTATGGCTCAGGTTATTTGAACAGTGAGAGACAGAATGTAGACGAACAAAAAAATCCATGAAAAACGCATGTCAGAAAATGTTATAGCTGCTCGAGGGTGGCTGTGTCGAAAGTTGATTTGTGAGTCATTTTTTAATGCAGGGACAATTAGTTTTGTGGATTCTCCCGCTCATCATCAGCCCAAAGAGGTTTCATAGGGCGGTCGCACGCGCAGAGGGTAGTCTCTGATGAAAGGTGAACGAGCTGAGAGATAAGGAGCAACACTTTTTTGATAAGAGCGAAGTGCTCCTAATCTCAGTTTGGTTACTGTATACAATAGGCAAAGACACCTGTCCCCAGAATGCCATCAATCATATCAAGATTCACCAAACTCTCGCACCTATGTGCCCTATAGAACGCTACAGACAAAGCGCCTCATCTAAAGAGATTGTTCACGCAGGAAGAGTAGAATAATTGTATAGAATAACTACAAGGTCCTGGACATAGGGCTACAGACCATATCGCATCAAAGCGAGCTTGGATGAGAAGGTGAGACAAGCAAAGTTTGGTTGTCCATTCGAATTAATTCGCAATGTGAAAAGACCAATCTAAACGAACTGAGTACAATCTACCCACTCGTCTGGGTCCAGATGACAAAGATCTCAAATTAAACATCGTGGAGTTTTGTCATGCATCTGAGGGAAAGAAGTAAAAGCTGAGAGTGAGGACGATTCCAGGCGCAGTAGACTTATACAACGGGAGGGAATCTTGTCAATGATACTCGAAGGAGGACAGCTCGGGACCGATAAGTACCCCCAAAGAAAACTAATTGCGCTAACACAATAGACGCCGTGAGGTGACTTGAAATCTCGTCCAGTCGCCCGAAAGGTTCCGCCTCTGCTTCTAGAGAAAGCACATACTAAACAGTGCCCGGAACTCTGAAGATTCTGTCTCATGAGGCATATTATCTGAAAATGGGCAACATTATTTCGCAGGACACTGGGTGAAGTGGTTTGTGATAAGTGTTGTGTCAGTACGTATTGAGTTAGCATGCAGTAAGGTTCCTGGTTTTTATCCCAGTTACAGTAGGTAGCAACCCCAAATATGCTAGACTGGTGTCAGAAAAGTGTGTGTTTGACGTTTGCGTCTGTGGTATTTTCACAACAGTATGTGAATTGTTGTAGATTTATTCAATTGTGCATATTGTTACCTATTCACTGAAAGTACGCCAAGATTCTGGGAAATCTCTGCATGTCTTGGCCTCAAACTTGAGTTTTGGACATTGTATTCGTAGGTTAATTAATTGTTTTATTGATGCTTTTACCCATTTCTTCTCTTCATTGGTACTTAGTAAAACATCATGTTAACTGGCCTTGTGTTGTGTATCCATATCATATGATAACGTCGTGTGTATAAATGTTCGATCGAATATTGACAACATTAGCTAGAGACTTTGTTACGAATTGTTGCAACATGTGCATCTTTCCTCGCACTGCAGGCGGCACCTCATTGCTGAGACTCGCGTTGTACTCTCAATCTTACCATAACACCCGAGAACAACTTAGTGGCCGCTCTCTTTTTTCCTTTACGGGTCTACATATCCGCCTACCACAATAATCGGTATCTGGTGTTGAAAAAATCATAAATGGTCGACCTCTAATATATATATATATATATATAATATAGTAAGAAGGCTCAATGCAATTATAACAACCCATTTGAGTTTAGTGAATTTGACCCTAATTGGCCACACTGTTACATTATAAAGACATAATATTTTTAATACGCCAGCTATATTTAAGTATACATCGCATGGTGTCTCTTGACAGAATGTATGTGTATGAGTTCTTGTATCACACATTGAGAAGTAATAGCTGTTTGGGTGTCAAGATCAGATGGAATGCTGCATTTTAGTGTGTCCACATTGACATGTCAACTTATATAATACAACCGTGTCAAATGTGAATAATGTGAATAGACAGTGCTCTTTGTGTGATGACAGATCCGCAATTTGTTGACGCAATCATGTGATAAATCGCCTCATCTGACAGATAAACTCTCTATCTCTCACTTGAGGTCGGAGTGGTAAATATCTCATGGATAAGCCAGCGGAAAGCTGCCTATCAGGCTGACTGAGAATCGGTGGACTCGAATACATGTTTTTGTTGGAACTATGCATTGTAATTGCAGAAGGGAAGAGAAGATGAGAGAGTGATGGATATGGATGTGGTTAAAAGTGCAGTAAATAGGGGTGCTCGCATTAGAGAAATCGCGCAGCAGCTGAGAAAAAACAGCATAAACGAGTTGATTGTAATTGCTAGGTTCTTATATTGTATTTGTTTCCAGATTGATTACATAGTGTTGTGGGTATCTAATGAATAAAGTACTGGGTAGCTGGCCGCTGCACGCCGTGTCGCATCTAGCCAGATGAGAGCATGTGATAGCGAACGAATTCGAAGAGCTAGTCACTGCACCTGAACCAGGAATTGTCTTGAGAACATTGATATTCCTGTGTGAACTTGATGCTAGCTTCTCACCTAACTCCTCGGCAGATGAATGAGCTATCTTACATGCTAAGTTGTGTCAATAAGTAACTGGAACTTCGTGGGCCTTAAGCAGGGTGTCTGCAATAGATGAGAAACTCTGAAAAAATGATTAAAAGTGAATTGCCAGCTTGCACCAAGATTTCAGCAGTTACCAAACCTTCCCATGCATATTGTGCCCTTATGTTAAGTTATTACATAGCTCTTGACTGTTGGAAATACTAAAATTTGGGTAGGGTGCAACATAAGACGCAACAAATGACAAGGCGTTCTAAGTGAAGGTGTCCTATCCGATGATGCTGGTATTTTGTCACGAACCTCACAGGGTCTGGCAGTGCGCTAATCCCACTAATCTTCCAAAGGAACCACTCTGAGTAGCATTCTCATAGCATTTCTGAGCTGGCAGGTTTCCTAATACATAAGGATAAGGGTCGATATTCAATCAGAGTAGAGAGATAATCGAAAGGGACGAATCATGAGCTGTTAGAAAAACTATAGCAAGTGCATTTCATTGAGGTCCTACCTCGTGCGGCGTACGTTTATCGATGATTGATAGTGTATTCTGCAAATGTAAGGATATCATAACTCTATAATTTTAAGAGAGCTCAAGTTTAAATTTAAACAATGTTACACAACGCACGGATGTGGACATGATGGTCGTTACGACTTAGATACAGCCATGTTTTTAGCTATCGAGCTGTTGGAGATGATTGTGGTTGATGGGATAAGTTGTCCACACAATCCACCTCAGATTGAGTGCAAATATACTCACACATCCTTACAAATTGTAGGGATTCAGCTTGGTCGTTCCAGATTGGTTGAAGAGTATTCTTATATCTCGGTTTTATTCTCACTCTCACATGTCTTATGTACCATACACTAGTTTAATCGAAATATACAATCCTTCTTGTCTCAAGATATTTCCACATATTAGTATTTTGTTGTTGCACAACTTACCCATGTCAAAATTCGCCATAAAACCATAACATCACACAGATAACAGTGCAGGTGGTCTCACTCTCACATGCAAACACACAAGAACTGGATCTACACCACTTACTTCTTAACTGGAGTCTTTCATGTGACACATATATGTGTGGGTGATACAGTTGAGACGGGTTCAAGCAGACGGCGCAACCATATTGACAGGAGAGGTCTATCGGAGTGTCACATTTTTAGAGAAGCACCGTGGCGCTCTTTGCTTCTCTCAGCGCGCAAAGGAGTGGTCATAGTGTGTATTAGACATTTTATAGGGTGCAAACCAAGTCATCACTGAGAGAGACGTCTTAAAACACAGCTCCCCAGTCAGGACAGAACCACGACGTATAGTGTTGTATGTGAGCAACAGTGGTCTGAGAGGCAATTATAAGTAATAAGCGAAGCGAGAGAGAGAGATCGATATGTTATCAGAATTGTCTTTTCAACAACACTCAAGTAATGACTGATTGAATCTTGCTACGTTTGTCTGTGCAGTATATTCGAGGTCGCCTTCGAACCCTCAACAAAGAGTGTGTGAATTCTTCGCTCATATAACATATTGCCTGAAGAGGAGCGTCAGAATGTAAATTAGTGCTAGCTAGTCAATTCTCGTTTACGTAGCCGATTGTTAGTCTGCACAGGTTTGGTGTATTGTACATTTAGGGGAAAAGCTGGCATGCTAGTGAGAAAAGCTGATGAATATGCTGTACCATTATATTTCCAACACACTGAGGGTGTAGTAGTTGGTAACATAGACCAGGTATCATCGAACACGTCTAAAAGAGTATCCTATGTCAGTATCTGATGATAGAAGCAATAACTCATCTCGAACAAATCGAGGACAACACTCTGCACACCTGAACGCACTTACTCGACTCGAACTACTATTAACAATCAAAAACGTCTCTCAGGCAGGCGTTGCAAGTAATGCCAATACCATTGGTTTTCGTTTCTTAACACGATGAGCACTATGTACAAACAATGTCTGTCTATACACACTTGTACTGGCACGAGCTTATAGGTGCATGTTCACCCCGGAAAACTTTATGAGGGATACACATAGGTTGTTTGGATAGAATCACTATTATATAGCCATGGCAGAATGAGGCAACCAGTGAAACAAGAGACTGCGTGTGAATATGTATAATGAACGTTTCTGCACCTTGTCTCTAAAATGACTCGTATTTAGATCACTCAAGAACTCTGTCTGCTATTTGTAACTCAATTTCTGGGGTTTCAGAGAAGTTAACACGGGAGACCTTGAAGCTATAACTCAGGATATAAAATATCGCTTACTCAGATGTTAATATTCTCCCCGAAGTATTCAACTTTCACACTCCAAATGGCATAATAGTTGTGGAAGCATTCGATCGTGGCTGACTAATCAAACTTCATAATAGATTGAAATTGTTGTCTAGTACATGAGCAAGAGGTTTTATGATCGATTTGTATAGCATAGTGAATCAGACTGAGCTATTCGAAGATGGAAATAGGTTTACTATTCGCTATATAGGTCTCCTTCATATTGATTGAATTGGAGGCTTCTTACAGTGTATAAAGATCTGTATGTACCATCTCGTCGTTTTTTGAACTGAGTGCATTAAGACAAGCGTGTATAGGTAGCTTCTCTCTGTTGGCCACCATCTGTGTTCTCCTGCAGTGCTGTCGAGTGCTCATTGATACACCTCTTGCGTGGTTGTGGAGCCTCTTCCTAGGATGCTCAATCTTCAGGATAGGCCTAGGGTGCAACAGTCAGAAATGGGTCGAGAGAGAAATTACAGCGTGTTTTATTCTAACTTGAAAGAGTACGGCACAAGACTGATTACGGATCTCGTCTCAGTACCCGCCAGTGAAATTGTCGCTAGAGTTAGCCCTTATCTTTGATCGCTGCTCCTCACTGTTGGCTACTAGAGAGCTTTTTAGGCGCTCGGCGGGACTGACACACAGCAGAGGATGACACGGGCGTGCAGTAAACAGCTGACACCAAATTAACTCGACCGGGAAATCTTCTAACCACAGGCCATCGCATGTGGATCGAGACTTTACTTGAGATTGATGCAAGTGCATAAAGGTTCGAGGAGTGGGAGAAACTAGCCTGGCAAAGGTGGCAGCTGAATTGTTTCTCCCCCGTGTGCATTCTCTGGTGGATCTCCCACCTGTTTGGGGAAACTGAAGGCTTTCCCTACAGAACACGGAATGTTGAGAACATATCGGTGAATTGTTTCAGATCTTCTCCAGTGTAGACCGCACTCGCAATGATCGATCTTGGCTCTTGATGCGGATTATTGTGCACTGATCAGTCAACAATATATTGCAGATAATTGGTGCTGTGTATAGATACTAGTTCTTTTATAGTTCTAGTGTGACGATAGGAGTAGATCGAGCAATATATGATCGTGTTGGTTGCGTTAGACTAAGCGTAATACAGCTGCGGAGAGAGGGAAGATTTAGTTGTACGACGGGATGTGTACGTTTAAAGGCAGAGAGGAGAGATGGTAGATGTTGCTTGTCGTGGAGTGGAGCCTCAGTAGTCGGGAAGTATTGATTCGTTAGAATTGCTAACAGTCTACTTGAAGGGCGACGATGTGGTCTTGAGATAGGGCATAGTTCGACACTCTATTGTTGAAGAGTCATTTTTGGGTTAAGCAGCCTGTCAGAGTACTGGCTGTTAAATAGAGTCCAGATCGCTTGCTGTATATGACAACTTAACTTTTTGGGAGGAACGAGTAGTAGAGAAGGAAGTCCGATTATAGCTCTGAAGATCATCATGGTGTACATGTGATGTTGCGCTCACTAGCTCATCTCCCAAACCTAATCGCACGATATCACTTTAGGTTCTGGACTCTCACAGATAGACTCTGTTTGTCCAGGGCAGAACAAACAAAGAGTCTACTCTTGTGCTCATTCCTCAGTAGTTCTCTTGCTATCGAGCGAGTCGAAGATAACGTACGATGCTAGTGGACGCATAGGCGTATTCGTGATGCTAGTTAATCGTTGGTGCTTAGACTCGCTGTTGCAACTCGTGATGATAAATGGACCTCTTAAGTTCGAGATTAACAAGATCAGTTCATTGTCACTATTACATGTCAAACGCAGCTTACAACGCTAAGACCAACGCACAGTTAAAAATACGCATAGGCATACAAGGTTGGAATCCCAGTAAAGGCCACAATGATACTGTACCGCTATGTCGCTTCGATCGGTCTCTTTGGACTCAAACTGCGCATCTGCTGATATGTTACGGTACGGAATTGGGAATCAATTGCTTTTGTCTGCGTATGCATATCGATTGTTAGCTAAGTGAGATGATATATTGCTGTATAATCATTCTCACAACTAAGAGATTCTAGTCGTGTCCTACATGTCTATCTATCTTCTCGTACGTCTGCAAGGTGCACGCCAGTCTCGTTTCAACCAACCACCTGCAGGAAGCGGTTCCAAATACTTTACAAACAAGGCAGAGAACTCTACATATTGAGTTCTTTGTTTGACAATCACCTGGTCAAGTTCATACATTATAATTTGTTAAAACAATAGCCAGGTGCATCACTATTCCCATTGAATATCTATTACTGTATGTAGGCTATATGTATTTCTCCCTTACCTTGCTCCCCCATCTTTAGTCCACTCAGCAGGTCAATGCTCTCTGGTCCGTCCTCTATCGTCTCCTCTTTGACCAGCAGCAGATCAGGCTTCCCATCCTCCATGTCTACTGACTGTAAGAGATACAGAGTGAGAGGATGTTGGATATGATATGAGCACCCTGCTATGGAGCATCTTCTGATTGGCGCATGAGGGATTGCTATGAGTACTATGTAAACGTGTTAGTTGAATTGATTACCTGACACTAATGGTTTGATAATTCAAAGGCATGGGCCCACACTTCATACAAAATTAATAAGATCTGGGCCCGTATCCACAAAGAGTCTCAGAGTAGAAGTGCTGATCAAGGATCAGCTCCCCACCTACATAGTCTCATTCATTATGATCTATGATCAGCTCTGAGACACTTTGTGGATACGGGCCCTGAACTAATACATTCAGACAGTAGTTTAGTGGACTCACCTCAGTGAGACTGTGTGTGGTCCTGTGCTGCTCAGCTGGTTCCTCTTGTGGTTCAGGAGGAGGTGTGTCTGGTTGTCCTCCATGACCATGGTCCCTCCAGGGTTCCCAGACCCTCCTCACACCCCTCCTCCTTCACCAGCAGCACCTCTGGACCCTCCTCCTCCTGGAGAGACGGGTGATACAGATTACACCGACATACACTACCCTCAGGTACGTACACACACATACACAGATAATAACTTTCAACATAGTGGGGATGGGTAAACACTCCATGTTTGAGTCCTATACTGTAGTTACAGAATGACTTCGTTGTTGTTAAACCCATCATGGTGGACATAAATATGATGTTATGGGTAAAAAAGTCAGCTATGATAAGTTCTAAGTCACATCAACAAACCTGACTAAACTATTTTGACGTGTACAGTAGATGTTTGTTAGTGTGTGAGTATGTGTAGGTATTTTTAGAATTTGGTTATAAAGCGCTGCTGTGTGTATGCAGAATAGGGTGAGATCAGATGTGAGTATACTAAAGAGAGTCTCAATGAAGTCTTAGAATGAAACGTCCCATTTTGTGTTTTATTAAACATAAACAATTTGTAAATACACGATTGAAAACCACACATACACCTCTCAACAAAGAATCTGCATACTTTTTTTATTTTCCCTTTATTTAACCAGGTAGGCCAGTTGAGAAAGAGTTCTCATTTGCAACTGCGACCTGGCCAAGATAAAGCATAGCAGTTCGACACATACAACAACACAGAGTTACACATGGAATAAACAAACATAGTCAATAATCCAGTAGAAAAAAGAAAACAGAAAGTCTATATACAGTGACGGCAAATGAGGTAAGATAGGGAGTTAAGGCAATAAATAGGCCATGGTGGCGAAGTAATTACAATATGGCAATTAAACACTGGAATGGTAGATGTGCAGAAGATGAATGTGTAAGTAGAGATACTGGGGTGCAAAGGAGCAAGATAAATAAATAAATACAGTATGGGATGAGGTAGTTTGGATGGGCTGTTTCAGATGAGCTATGTACAGGTGCAGTGATCTGTGAGCTCTCTGATAGCTGGTGCTTAAAGCTAGTGAGGGAGATATAGTCTCCAGCTTCAGTGATTTTGCAGTTTGTTCCAGTCATTGGCAGCAGAGAACTGGAAGGTAAGGCGGCCAAAGGAGGAATTGGCTTTGGGGGTGACCAGTGAGATATACCTGCTGGAGCGCGTGCTACGAGTGGGTGCTGCTATGGTGACCAGTGAGCTGAGATAAGGTGGAGCTTTACCTAGCAAAGACTTGTAGATGACCTGGAGCCAGTGGTTTGGCGACGAGTATGAAGCGAGGGCCAGCCAACGAGAGCATACAGGTCGCAGTGGTGGGTAGTATATGGGCTTTGGTGACAAAACGGATGGCACTGTGATAGACTACATCCAATTTGGTGATTGACTATTTTATAAATGACATCGCCGAAGTCGAGGATCGGTAGGATGGTCAGTTTTTGTATGTTTGGCAGCATGAGTGAAGGATGCTTTGTTGCGAAATAGGAAGCCGATTCTAGATTTAATTTTTGGATTGGAGATGTTTAATGTGAGTCTGGAAGGAGAGTTTAAGTCTAACCAGACACCTAGGTATTTGTAGTTAGTCCACATATTCTAAGTCGGAGCCGCCCAGAGTAGTGATGCTGGACGGGCGGGCAGGTGCGGGCAGCGATCAGTTGAAGAGCATGCATTTAGTTTTACTTGCATTTAAGAGCAGTTGGAGGCCTCGGAAGGAGAGTTGTATGGCATTGAAGCTRGTCTGGAMGTTAGTTAACACAGTGTCCAAAGAAGGGCCAGAAGTATACAGAATGGTGTCGTCTGCGTAGAGGTGGATCAGAGAATCACCAGCAGCAGGAGCGACATCATTGATGTAAACAGAGAAGAGAGTCGGCCCGAAAATTGAACCCTGTGGCACCCCCATAGAAACTGCCAGAGGTCCAGACAACAGGCCCTCCGATTTGACACACTGAACTCTATCAGAGAAGTAGTTGGTGAACCAGGCGAGGCAATCATTTGAGAAATTAAGGCTGTTGAGTCTGCCAATAAGAATGTGGTGATTGACAGTCGAAAGCCTCGGCCAGGTCGATGAATACGGCAGCACAGTAATGTCTCTTATCGATGGCGGTTATGATATCATTTAGGACCTCGAGCGCGGCTGAGGTGCACCCATGACCAGCTTTGAAACCAGATTGCATAGCGGAGAAGGTACGGTGGGATTCGAAATGGTCGGTAATCTGTTTGTTAACTTGGTAAAGTGTATTCATTTTCTCATTAAAAGTGCCCAGGGAATTGTATTCTGCAGTTGAATGGAAGTAATGTACTAGGRATGTGTGAACATCATATAGCCTACACCAGTGTTTCCCAACTCCAGTCCTCAAGTACCACCAACAGTACACATTTTTATTGTAGCACTGGACAAGCACACCTGATTCAACTGGTCAACTAATCATCAAGCCCTCTGAGTTGAATGAGGTGTGCTTGTCTGGGGCTACAACAAAAATGTGTACTGTTGGGGGATTTGAGGACTGGAGTTGGTAAACACTTGCCTACACAGTACAAACACTATGTAACAGACTTTTTAGGCTTATACTGTATATGCCTTATACAGTGCCTTCAGAAAGTATTCATGGCCCTTGACTTATTCCACATTTTGAGGTGTTTTGAGGGGTTACAGCCTGAATTCAAAATTGATTACATAGATGTTTWTCCCTCACCCATCTACACACAATACCCCACAATGACAAAGTGAAAACATGTTTTAGAAATTTTAGCAAATGCATTGAAAAAGCATTCACACTTCTGGGACAATACATGTTAGAATCACCTTTTGCATTCGATTACAAGGCTGTGAGTCTTTGGGGTAAATCAACTTTTTTGTTTGAATTTTACCCCTTTTCGTGGTATCCAATTGTTAGTAGTTACTATCTTGTCTCATGCTAAGGTCGAAAGCATGCGTCCTCCGAAACACAACCCAACAAGCAGCACTGCTCTTAACACAGCGACATCCTACCCGGAGCCAGCCGCACCAATGTTCGGAGGAAACACCGTGCACCCGGCGACCTGTTAGCGTGCACTGCGCCCGGCCGCCACAGGAGTTTGCTAGTGCGCGTGAGACAAGGATATCCCTACCGGCCAAACCCTCCCTAACCGACGAGCTCCTAGGCCAATTGTGCGTCGCCCACGGACCTCCCGGTCCGGCCGGCTGCGACAGAGCCTGGGCGCGAACCGGAGTCCTTGGTGGCACAGCTAGCACTGCAGTGCCCTAGACCACTGCGCCACCCGGGAGGCCCGGACTCCACACCTGGATTGTACAATATTTGCACATTATTCTTTAAAAAATATTCAAGCTATGTCAAGTTGGTTGTTGATCATTGCTAGAAAGCCATTTTCAGTCTTTCCATAGATTTTCAAGACGATTTAAGTCAAAACTGTAACTAGGCCACTCAGGAACATTCACTGTCGTCTTGGGAGAACCAGTGTATTTTGGCATTGTGTTTAAGGTTATTGTCCTGCTGAAAGGTGAATTCTTCTCCAGTGTCTGTTGGAAAACAAACGAACCAGGTTTTCTTCTAGGATTTTGCCTGTGCTTAGCTCTATTTCTTTTAATTTTTTTTAAACCTCCCTAGTGCTTGCCGACGAAAGCTACCATAACATGATGCGCCACCACCATGTTTGAAAATATGAAGAGTGGTACTCCAGTGATGTGTTTGCCAAACATATCCCAGACAATTCTTTGCCACATTTTTTTCAGTTTTACTAGTTGTGCAATATTGCAAACAGAAGCATGTTTGGAATATTTTATTCTGTACAGACTTCCTTCTTTTCACTCTGTCAATTAGGTAGTATTGTGGACTAACTACAATGTGTTTGATCCATCCTCAGTTTCTCCTATCACAGCATTCAACCTAACCGCTTTAAGTCACCATTGGCCTCCTGGTAAAATCCCTGAGCAGTTTCCTTCCTCTCTGGCAACTGAGTTTGGAAGGACGCCTGTATCTTTGTAGTGACMGSGTGTWTTGATACACCATRCAAAGTGTAATTAATAACTTCACTGTGCTCAAAGGGATATGTTCAATGTACAGTATTTGTATATTTTTAACCCATCTACCAATAGGTGCTCTTTGTGCGACATTGGAAAACCTCCCTGGTCTTTGAATCTGGTTGAATCTGTGTTAGAAATTCACTGCTCGACTGAGGGACCTTACAGATAATTGTATGTGTTGGGTACAGAAACGAGGCAGTCATTCAGAAATCATGTTAAAAACTATTATGGCAGACAGAGTAAGTCCATGCAACTTATGTGACTTTTTAGCAAATGCTTACTCCTGAACTTGTTTAGGCTTGCAATAACAAAGGGGTTGAATACTTATTGACTCATGCTCAGACCAGCTGGCTGGCGTGTTTACGMACATATTCAATTTCTCCATATCCCAGTCTGCTGTCCCCACATGCTTCTAGATGGCCACCATTGTTCCTGTACCCAAGAAGGCAAAGATWACTGAACTAAATGACTATCGCCCTAGCACTCACTGCTGTCATCATGAAGTGCTTTGAGAGWCTAGTCAAGGATCATATCACCTCCACCTTACCTGCCACCCCACTTCAATTTGCATACCGACCCAATAAATCCCCGGACGATGCAATCGCCATCACACTGCACACTGCCCTATCCCATCTGGACAAGAGGAATACCTATGTAAGAATCCTGTTCATTAACTACAGCTCAGCATTGAACACTATAGTACCCTCCAAGCTCATCATTACGCTTGAGGCCCTGGGTTTCAACCCCGCCCTGTGCAACTGGGTCCTGGACTTTCTGACAGGCTTCCCCCAGGTGGTGAAGGTAGGAAACAACATCTTCACTTCGCTGATCCTTAACACTGGGCCCCACAAAGGTGCCTTRTCAGCCCCCTCCTGTACTCCCTGTTCACCCATGACTGCGTGGCCATGGACGCCTCCAACTCAATCATCAAGTTTGCAGACGACACAACAGTAGTAGGCCTGATTATCAACAATGACGAGACAGCCTGCAGGGAGAAGGTGAGGGCCCTTGGAGTGTGGTGTCAGGAAAACAACCTCTCTCTCAACATCAACAAAACAAAGAAGATGATCGTGGACTTCAGGAAACAGCAGAGGGAGCACCCCCCTATCCACATCGACGGGATAGCAGTGGAGAAGGTGAAAAGTTTTAAGTTCCTCGGTGTACACATCACGGACAAACTGAAATGGTCCAACTACACAGACAGTGTGGTGAAGGCGCAACAGCGCATCTTCAACCTCAGGAGGCTGTAGAAATTTGGCTTGTCACCTAAAACCCTCACAAACTTTTACAGATGCACAATTGAGAGCATCCTGTCGGGCTGTATCACCGCCTGGTACAGCAACTGCGCCGCCCACAACCGCAAAGCTCTCCAGAGGGTGGAGCAGTCTGCACAACGCATCACCGGGGGCAAACTACCTGCCCTCCAGGACACCTACACCACCCGATGTCACAGGAAGGCCAAAAAGATCATCAAGGACAACAACCACCCAAGCCACTGCCTGTTCACCGCGCTATCATCCAGAAGGCGAGGTCAGTACAGGTGCATCAAAGCTGGGACCGAGAGACTGAAAAACAGCTTATATCTCAAGGCCATCAGACTGTTAAACAGTCATCACTAACACAGAGAGGCTGCTGCCRWCATACAAACTCAAAGTCATTGGGCACTTTAATYAATTGATCACTTGCCACTTTAATAATGTTTACATATCTTACATTACTCATCTCATATGTATATACTGTATTTTATACCATCTATTGCATCTTGCCTCTGCCGCTCGGTCATCGCTCATCTTCGGAACTAGGAGCACAAGCATTTAACTACACTCGCATTAACATCTGCTAACCATGTGTATGTGACCAATAAAATGTGATTTGATCTTTCAGCTTTGAATTTTTTATTCATTTGTAAAAATGTCTAAAAACATAATTCCACTTTGACATTATGGGGTATTGTATGTAGGCCAGTGACACAACATGTCATTTTCAGCAACAACAAAATATCTGACTGTAACACAACAAAATGTGGGAAAAGATCAAGGGGTGTGAACTATTTCTGAAGTTACTGTATATCCAACAATGCCTTGCACTTCAACGCTCTTAGTTGTTGTAGAAATTGACCCACTGCTGCGGTTGACTTTTTGCATCTATGTCATCTCGCTGAGTGTTCCTTTAATGTAGGATCTAAACGTCAGAAGCTATCAAGTGGAATGGTTACTTTCTATGTTAAAGAGTGGAAATGTTTTTTTTGCAGGTGTATCCTGAGATATCTCCTCTCAGAGAACCTCTTTCCGCAGTGATTACAGGCGAATGGCTTTTCTCCTGTGTGGACCCTCTCGTGCCTCTTCAGGTCACCAGCCTGGGCGAAGCGCATATGACACTGGGTACAGCTGAAGGGTTTCACCCCTGTGTGTACCCTCTGGTGCCTCTTCAGGGTTCCAGTCTGGGCAAAGCGCATGTGACACTGGGTACAGCTGAAGGGTTTCTCCCCTGTGTGGACCCTCTGGTGGATCGCCACGTTCTGGGAGCAGCTGAAGCCTTTGTTACAGAACATGCAGAGGAACGATTTCTCTTTACTATTGCCTGATGTGGCTCCTCCTCCCTGAGCCTGGGCTCTAGCCCTGTCGTTTGAGTTCAATACCTGATCGAAAAGGACACAGCCTTGTAAATCGGAAGGCGCCATCGACGTGGACACTGGGTCGCGATCCCTGAAAGAGTGTAAATGGGAGTGGGTCACAACATTTAGATTTGTCGCTAAGCTTTCACTGTAGTCTAAGAAGTCACTGGTGTTGCCCTGRGAGTGTCCTTCTCCTAAGTGAGTCTTGTCGGCATTCCATGTCAGAGGAGTGTCGTCCTCCACTTTCACAGTCACCCCATCTACAACTAGACACTCCCCTTTCTTATCTAGGCACCCTTCAGAGTATACACTACTACTGTACCGGTTCCAGTCCCCTCTAGACAGATCAGTCTGTCTCTCTAAACCCAAGGATATGTTGCCAGGGTCCATCTTTGTAACGTAAGAACAAGACGGATCATCACCTCCGGTGTTTAACGTATCAACATCTCCATGGGAATAAACCGTCCTCTGGCTCTGGTGAAATACCGGTAAATACTGTGAGCCAGGAGCAGGAGGACAGCCCAGATTCCCCAGCACCAGTCTCTCTGGGTCTGATCTGTGGTCAGATCTTGTATGTAAGAGCCTGTGTGTTACAGTTAAAGTCTCTGTGTCGGTCTCTGACTTGAMGACGTCGTTCGGCGTTCCACTGACCTCCGTGATGCTTCGTTGGGTCCTGGGCTGGGGCGCGGCGGCGGGGTCCTCTGTGGCTACAGGGGGTGCTCCAGCCGCTCTAGTCTGGATGTCTCTGCTGTGCCGTGGGTCTTCCTCTCCTTCAGACCTCTCCTGCTTGACCCCAGGACCTACAGCCTCTGCATCTGCAGCCTGACACAAGAAGAGAGGAGGTTGTTGCCAGTAACTAGTTGAATTGGATAACAATGTCGTGGGGAAGTCTCACAAGCTCCCCTATGGCAGATAAATAAGGATGTTCATGTAAGCAAGTGAATAGCCGAGGGGAACCTTTCTGAAGTAAACTGGCCACATTTGATTTACAAAGTAAAACGTTTTTTAATGCAGCACTATTAAACTAACCTCTATCACAATAACGTGCTGGGTTGAGGTTCCACTCTCCTCATCAACAGTGATTGGTTGGTCATCTCTCCATGTATTGTGTTCCGCTGGCTTCACAAAGCTCCTGTGGCCTCCAGTGGGATGTCCTTCACCTGAGAGTGTGATTGGGGGAAAAGAGGTGGTTAGGTTAACTACTGTCAWRGCTGAATGGTATTGTGTACAATATAGACACTGTCTAGAATTGACAAGGATGTAAGGTAACACTTCTCATAACTTCTTGATATACTATTTATTGATTAATTTATTATGTTCCATGCATCACAGTGTTTTCTATGAGTAAATAATAGGAATTGCGTTAAATAACGAWTCTGGTTTGAATATGATATAGTGTCTTTGTGCAAGATCGCTAAGTAATCAGGTGAATCATTGCATACTATCCAAAAATTGACCAAGACCCAATTCTGGTTAACCATATGTGGTTAACACATCAAAAATCATGCGCAGAGGAMAACAGGGCACAGGCCCCGCAGCCTCTGCCTTCTAGTCCAGGCYATATGTGCCAAGTTTMAGMTGACAWCTTAAKTTTTTCATAAAAGCATGAAACTTGGTACACTTGTACAATTTGGTTCCCTTMACATTTTCTGATATGGAGGCARAACAAAAACGCCTCTTGGTGGKKATTTTCCATTCCGCCATAACCTAATAATGTATTTTGCGTTATCTTCTGAATCAAACATTAACACAGAAAAGGTGATGTCTACACCTATGTTTTGATGGTCAAGGATGACAATGACGCCATGCACTAGAGGTCCACCGATTCATCGGAATGGCCGATTAATTAGGGCCGATTTCAAGTTTTCATAACAATCGGTAATTGCCATTTTTGGACACTGATCATGGCCGATTACATTGCACTCCACGAGGAGAGTGCGTGGCAGGCTGACTACCTGTTGTGCGAGTGCAGCAAGGAGCCAAGGTAAGGTGCTAGCTAGCATTAAATGTATCTTATAAAAAACAATCAATCTTAACATAATCACTAGTTAACTACACATGGTTGATGATAATACTAGGTTAATTAGCGTGTCCTGCGTTGCATATAATCGATGTGGTGCCTGTTAATTTATCATTGAATCACAGCCTACTTCGCCAAACTGGTGATTTAACAAGCACATTTGCGAAAAAAGCACTGCCGTTGCACCAATGTGTACCTAACCATAAACATCAACGCCTTTCTTAAAATTAATACACAAGTATATATTTTTTAAACCTGCATATTTAGTTAATATTGCCTGCTAACATGAATTTATTTTAACTAGGGAAATTGTGTCCCTTATCTTGCGCTCTGTGCAACAGAGTCAGGGTATATGCAGCAGTTTAGGCCGCAGGGCTCGTTGCGAACTGTGTGAAGACTATTTCTTCCTAACAAAGACAGCCAACTACGCCAAACGGGGGATGATTTAACAAAAGCGCATTTGCGAAAAAAGCACAATCATTGCACGAATGTACCTAACCATAAACATCAATGCCTTTCTTAAAATCAATACACAGAAGTATATATTTTTTAAACCTGCATATTTAGTTAAAAGAAATAAAGGTTAGCAGGCAATATTAAACTAGGGAAATTGTGTCACTTCTCTTGCGTTCATTACACACAGAGTCAGGGTATATGCAACAGTTTGGGCCGCCTGGCTCATTGAACTAATTTGCCAGAATTTTACATAATTATGACATAACATTGAAGGTTGTGCAATGTAACAGCAATATTTAGACTTATGGATGCCACCCGTTAGATAAAGTATTTCACTGAAAGAATAAACGTTTTGTTTTCGAAATGATAGTTTCCGGATTTGACCATATTAATGACCTAAGGCTCGTATTTCTGTGTGTTATTATATTATAATTAAGTCTATGATTTGATAGAGCAGTCTGACTGAGCGGTGGTAGGCAGCAGCAGGCTCGTAAGCATTCATTCAAACAGCACTTTACTGCGTTTGCCAGCAGCACTTCGCAATGCTTTTTATTTATTTATTTTTGTATATATATTTTTTAAATCGGTCGATTAAATCGGTATCGGCTTTTTTTGGTCCTCCAATAATCGGTACCGGCGTTGAAAAATCATAATCGGTCGACCTCTACCATGTACATCATCAAAAATGCCCCCTGGCTGCTGAGGGCATTTTCCATTCCGCCATAACCAAATAATGTATTTTCCATGTCTACCCCTATATTTTGATGGTCAAGGATTACAATGGTGCCATGTACAACATCATAAAGATTTTCAATTATTATATAATGGTGGACTGTGTAAACCCTGTAAACCTTTGTGTAAATTCATGGGACACAAGGGCCTTTGATTTGTCTGGACCCAGGAACCTGGTGATTTCATGGGCACGTATGGGTCAACTACCACTCCTCAAATTATATTTCAGAAGAGAACATTTCCATTTTGGAGCACTTTATGATCACACTCCCAGTCAAGATAACATCAAATCAAGCTCATTTTGAGATGTTCATTTAGAGAGGAAAAGAAAATCAGCAAATCCTCCCACAATGATAATGATAATAAAAAATAAAAAAGTATTATAATTATTAGACTTATTTTCACGACACCCAAAGTCAACAGGATAAAAATAATAAATATTAATATAAAGTATATAAAAGCACACTAAACATGATGACAGACTAACCAGGGAGAACACTAAACATGATGACAGACTAACCAGGGAGAACACTAAACATGATGACAGACTAACCAGGGACGTGAACTTGACAGACAGATAAAAGCTCAAGACTACAGAGAATCCAGGTAAGCCTGTGTGAAGAAGTGTGTTCGTGTGGACCTGAATATGTGTATGGATCGTGAGGTTGACATGGAGAGGGAGTTCCAGAGTTGGGGAGCTGCAGTGCTAAAAGCCAGGTCTCCCATGGAGCGGAGCCTGGTGCGAGGGAGGTGGAGGAGGCCCGGTGGAGGAGGAGCGCAGTGAACAGGTGGGAGTAAAGGGGTGCAGGAGGTCAGTAAGGTATGTGGGCGCCAGTCCATTGAGTGCTTTGTAGGTGAGCATGAGCAATTTGAAGATGATCCTGTATTGAACTGGGAGCCAGTGGAGTTTGACGAGGGTGGGGTGATGGGGTCTCAAGGGCTGGTGTGTGTGACTCGTGCAGCTGCATTTTTTACATGTTGAAGTCTGTCCAGTGTTTTGGTGGGGAGTCCGTAGTGAATGGCGCTGCAGTAGTCCAGGGGTGATAAAACAAGTGTGAATGAGGGTTTCAGCAGTGGGGTCAGTGAGAGAGGTAACTTTCTGTATCCTTAGTCCTCAGAAAGTTAATCCTCCTTCATATTGTTGTTGTTCTAGCTAACAATGTTCTCGATAACTCTTGTTTTTTTGTTGTCAAATCACAGTGTGCAGGAAGGGACGCAGCCACCCCCGGTGCAGAAATGCACACAGTGCTGCAAGCTGTATCACTGTCCTCTGTGGGCCTCTACAATCCCTATGGCCACCGACTGAATCAAACTAAACCTGCATTCAAATGCTCATCTCGGTAGAGCAATTAAATCTAAAAGTTGGTCAATAATATTTGTCACTAGTGTTCATTCATTTTGATCTGGAGTTAATGTATTCTGCATTTTGTGTTTGTTCCCACAGGATGTTGCATCTACAGGTGCAACCTTGGTTTCAGGGTGCAGGGTCACTTCCATTGTTTTTGCGAATCTTTGTTTTTGAATAAGAATCAGCTCCTCCATCTCCCCACCGGGGGAGAGGCTGGGACGCCACCCACCGGGGGAGAGGCTGGAACACCACCCACCGGGGGAGAGGCTGGGACACCACCCACCGGGGGAGAGGCTGGGACACCACCCACCGGGGGAGAGGCTGGGACACCACCCACCGGGGGAGAGGCTGGGACACCACCCACCGGGGGAGAGGCTGGGAACACCACCCACCGGGGGAGAGGCTGGGACACCACCCACCGGGGGAGAGGCTGGGAACACCACCCACCGGGGGAGAGGCTGGGACACCACCCACCGGGGAGAGGCTGGAACACCACCCACCGGGGGAGAGCTGGGACACCACCCACGGCGGGGGAGAGGCTGGGACACCAACCCACCGGGGGAGAGGCTGGGACACCACCCACCGGGGGAGAGGCTGGGACACCCACCCAGCCGGGGGAGAGGCTGGGACACCCACCCACCGGGGGAGAGGCTGGGACACCCACCCACCGGGGGAGAGGCTGGGACACCCACCCACCGGGGGAGAGGCTGGTACACCACCCACCGGGGGAGAGGCTGGGACATCACATAATCTCCCGGTGGGTATGTGTCATATAAAAACTGGCAAACGGTAGTACGCCCCAAATGTAACATGAAAGAAAACAGGAAAAAGCTGTCCAAGCACGTATTAAGTAAGCCCTCAGGTGTTCACTATGGGGATGTCACCTCAACTTCAAACCTGCTCAGCCAGTTCCTGGATCCAGCGAAGGCAAATGGAGTATTTGCTGTTGTCAAAACAATGCACGGTTCAAGTGTGCCTTTTCACAAACAAAGAAAGGAGGAGGCGCATGAAGCGTACTGCGAGTCACCTCAATGCCAGTCTAACCATGAACTAGCACAACAATCAAGTGTTATTTTCTTTCAAATAGTTAGTGGACTATTGTACATCTACAGCGGAAAATGAAAACATGAGGGAAGATGTTTTGTCGGAGATGGTAGAAAATAAATGGTTTGGAGACAAGATGTCTGAGTGCCTGAAGCTCCTATGTCTGGCTATGGCTCAGTCGGTCCCTTTGTCTGTTGAGACCACAGTCCTTGTGCCTAAATTCAAACATTATGTTTCTGTCTTTGAACCAACCACTTCTTATTATGAGTGTGGTTTCAGAGTACAAACATTGGCTACACAACTTCAATGACAGTGTTCTGCTTAGTCTCCATGTGTGTCTCTTATTGAGGAGGTTACTTCAGGTGATGACTTATCAGTCTTTTTATTTGAACAGTCACTACATGTTAATATGAACGGGTTATTTGTTTTTGCAACCATTTGTGAACATGGCTATGAGGTTATTTATTMATGTACTTTTTCCCCCTACACTATCTATCATTTAGACCCACTACTATCATTTAGACCCATTCTGCAGTCATTGACAGTCTGGAAAACTGGAACAATGTGAAGTATCTCTCGCCTCCCCATTTAAAAAAAGAGACTATATTATACTATGGTCTAAATACTGTTGTATTACTAGAGTTATATACTATAGTATTCACTGTAGTGTTTTTGTGTACTGAAGTCTGCAAAAACACAACAGTGAATACTGTAGTATTTACTGTTAACTCTTGTATAAATACTTTAGTGAAAGAAAACTGTAGTATATACTATAGTAGTGTTTTTGCGGATTGTTGTATACTGTAGTGTTTTTGCGGACTGTAATATACTGTAGTGTTTTTGTGGACATTACTGTAGTATTTACTATAGTGCTTTTGTTTTTATTATCTTTGACATGAGGAAACCTTGAGGAAACCTGCTGGAGAAATACTAAAAGAGCTAATTTTCCAGATCTGTAGGTAGGACTGAGGTCTGAACAAATAGAAAAAGAGTAGGAGCTCTTTTCTATAACCTTTATGGAACACTATGTTCTATATTTGGCATGTAGGTTTCTCACTTATGAGTGGCACAGATTGGGATATGGGGAGGGAAATGGGTAGGGTATATGCAAATTAAATACTGTAGTATTTACTATGTTTTTAAAAAAGTGTCGTGTTTTTGGACATTACTGTTGGATTTACTATTGTTTTTTTGTGAATAATACTGTAGCATTTACTATAGTATTCTACAGTATACTACAATATTTTATAGTAAGTAATACACATGATCGAGGGATACTACTGTGTTTATTCTAAAGTTTACTACAGAAGTCTATACTAAGTACTGTACAGTAAACTGTAGTATTTTTTCATTTGGGCAGACACCGGTCTCCATGTTTACCTTCACTTAAAGGCCCTTTGTGACAACACATGCAACTTCTCTTGTGCTTCATGTGGACACTATCCTCCTATTGTGAGTCATTATGATATGAAATAACTTCAAATTGTCTGTTGAATTCAGTCCACCAGATTGTCCCATTTAAGTTAGAAATCTCTATTTCCTGTTTTGAGTATGTGTGTGTGTCTCTCTTTCTGTCAGGTGGTAGGCTTTGGAGAGGAGAGCAACCAGGCAGAGCAGCTGTGGCCCCAACCCTAGCCCTGCAGAGGGGGAAGAGGACCAAGGCCCCTAAGACCTCCACTTTATCCAACAGAGCCCTAAGACCTACACTTTATCCTACAGAGAAGTGTCCAAGCTGACCTTCCTGCCCACCTCGCCCATGCTGGCCAACACAACGCTCATCAACGACATCCACGCGTTCACCTCCWKCCTCACCCTCTACCCCACCACAAAATCCTCAAGTAGATTGGTTCCGCACATTGGTTCCACATAGCAGGAGGCGAKTGAAGGAGCAGGGTAGGCCATTTTTGTTTAGGACGACTAGCCAGCCAGGCCGGAACGCAGTGCAGCGAAACTCATCCCTGCCCTGTCTCCTTTATCCACGGCTCATCGTTCGAGAGCTCTTTAGTTTGTCCTTTTGTTCTCAACGTCCCTGACTGATTGAATAGCAGGAATCATCTTTCCTGTGAATGGTCGTAGTAATGACTCACGGTTTGGCAGGCAGGAGGGCGGACAGAGAGGGWAGAAAAGAGAAGAGGGATTCTATCATCTCTGTCATGTATCATATCTTCCTTATTTTTGTTGAAAAAGGCTTGAGTGTATTTTAACAAATGAACATTAGGGTTAACCTACACATGTTCATATTATAAGATTTTGTGGATAGAAAAGTGTGGTATGTTTGTCATAGCGTTACGATAAGGAGCCTGATACATTCTCAGTATGTGACAGTTTTCTGATTTGTTTTTTAGGTATTGTTGTAACTTTGATTCTGTTTTAGAGAGGCTGAAGGGAAAACCTCACTGTTACTATAGGTTTAACATTTCAGCCCTACCTCTGCCTTTAAAACCACTAGACTGGCATGTTTATAGCTATAACCTGTTATCTTTAAATATMAATATTTACTTATGTAGAAACTGGTTTCAGACTTTTTCTCATATGAACACAATTTTKAACACTGCAAGATAAATAAAATTGCTAAAATTGTTATGTRATATCATACCACTGTTCTTAATTACCRACATGATTAATAATTGAATGTCCTCCATTTATCAAGAGTTCAGATACCACTGAGTTAATTTTAAAGTGTTTGCTATCCATAACATGTTTTTGTCATTATTTTCAGTACCTCTAAAACGGATTATTTTGGACATACATATCATTGTTTTCTTTTCATCCATTTTGGAAAATGTATTGCATAAATAAATATACGTGTTTGTGATCAAACGCGATGGTGTCCAGAGTTAATCGTTGRTTTTTTAATGAATGTGTTTTCTACTTCTATAGTCATAAAATATGAATTCAGGGGGGGATTGATTTTGTTGACAGGCTAGTTTTAGACACAGGTTATACTGSATGGCTGCAGCTGGATAGTATTGAAATGTTCAGGGCCACAAATTGTACAAGTGTTGCAAATMATATGCTTTATGAAAGAGTGAACATAATTTTCATATCGCCTGGACTATTCTGCTAAATGTACCTCTTGCCATTCCTCTGTACCGGTCGACGATCTTGACACTTCTGGGACTGGCGTGGACGCGCTCTCGCATTGTCCTCTCTGCGCGCTCCCGTGACACCTTCAGTTCCATTAGCTGTAGTTTCCTCCGTAATGTCCTGTTTTCTTTCTGGCTTTGAGTTATTTCCAAACGACACACTGCATAGTCGTCGTCTACAAGCTTACAGATCTCTGACACGGCTGCATTCGCTAGTACCTCCATGATGGAGGCTATCTGAGTGTGAAAAACCATACCGTTAGCCATTGCTAGTTAACCCTTAGCAGCTAGCTAGCGTTACCTAGATAACATCTATCAAGTCCTGTAACCAAGTCCTGTCTCTAACGCGAAATAAAGACTACACGGGTTAAGTATGTGATGGCGTGCAGTTAAACAAGTCATATTTAGAGTTCCATAGTGTCAAAAAAAGTATAAATAACTGTAACGTGGAAATTTTCTTGGTCACTGTTTACTTCCGTTTACACTGAGGTGAAAGGATGTTGTAACGTTAGCTCAAGCCGGGTGTGGCTAAATGAAAAGCGWATGCGCGCTTTTCCCCTCATGGATACTTTATATGGAACAACAAAGATATACGATTTAAAAATAAGTCKATTTTTTCGTTCGTTACTGGTTTGAAAATAAAATTATTTTGGTTGGTCAGTTACTGAATGAGGATGGATATCTACTCTCATATGTGGAATTTCTTGATACGTTTAAAATTCCAATAATCCCGAAAGYATATGCAATTGTTTTTGATGCGATTCCAAGGGGGGTTGTATCTCTTTTAAATTCCTCTGTGGTTGATGTAAGTAACATAGATTTACATGAAAATATATTAATTGGCAATATTAACATCAAAGATAAATGTAGGAATAAACWGATTATTGTTTGTGATACTACAATTCCATCAGCAAGATTATTTTGGTCAAATATCTATGGTGATATACAATGGGGGAAAGCATGGGAAATTGCTAACAAATATTGTATCAGTAACAAGGTAAAGGAAGTTTCATTTAAAATGTTACATAGAATTTATCCTGTGAAACATGTTTTCGAAAGATTCAAGCTGAATATTGACTATCAATGTGATTTCTGTGGAATGGAGAAGACCATTTTGCATTTTTTTTTTGCCTGTATTTATAGTATAATTTTTTGGGATTGACATACAGAATTTTGTTACAAAAACAATAGGACCGGCTGTACTATTTAATGGTTTTGATATGATTTATTTCAGAAATTCTGACATAGATAAAGATGTTGTATATTTAATTCAACTGCTAATAATACTAGGTCAATTTCATATTCACAAATGCAAATGGTCTAATTCAAAACCTAACTTTTTTCACTTTATAAATGAATTMAAACAATATGGRACTACTTGAACTAAAATGAAAAACAAAAAGGCAATTCAAACTTGTTGTATTATTAATGAATATGATTTGTTTGTTTAGGATTCCTGGCAATGTAAATAGTTTGTATGTATGCMTGTTTGCATGTGACTATTCCTCTTTTGTTTGTGTATATTTGTTAATAAAAAATCAAATGTATGCGCGCTGTTCTTTGTATARGGTACTGCTTGTTACATTACACATCTCCTACTCATCAGTATCTTTCAAGATCAGAGCAGACTTGAGGCTTAAGAGATCTGATTAATCAGCTAACATAACTTTGGGGGAATTCTGAAGCATTTATGTAATCAAAACAATCACATAAAGGCTTCATAATTCATAAAGGTCATGTTACCTGACTGATTAGATATCATAGAACATAAAGTAAAATATCTCCTAAACCTATCTTAACCTCAGATCTTAWTTTCACCGTTTATCCCAAAACCCCATTCTTTCCCCCCATAGGAATGGCTGAATGAACCAGAGGTAACTCATTTCCTATTTTTAGGACTACAAGCTGGCTAGCTCTWTTACCCTCTTAAACAAAAGGGTCGTTCCATTTGATTTCAATCACTTTTTGACCACACCCATTTTGATTTGAATGAAARTTACCGTACATATTTGCCCAAGTGGTCAGAAAAGTGACTTTTTGTACCTGAATGCCAGAACATTCAGGAGATGGAGATGCTCAAAGTTGACCCATTTTGCTTCCCCCACCATGGGACATCCATGTCTTCATCATTAGAAAGGATTAACAGTTGAGCTTGAAATAATTTAAAATAGGGTTGTCAAAATAGGGTTGTCAAACTATTTTATAATTTCTTGAAATGTTTTTTTTTAATGAAAATTGTATTTTGTACCTTTAATGTCAATTGTCAATTATCAAAAAACATAAACTTAGATTTTTTTCATTTTCTCAAGTTGAAGGCCAWCCGGGGCTTCCATGAGCAACTAAATTATCCTTATAACTTCTTGTGTGAGATGTATTAAATAACCGATTCAAGGACATACTGTATATCTGGTGTATTAGAATAAATTATTGGTACCCTGATTGTCTTGGAATTGTCTTTTTGTTTACACAAAGATTGCAATTGTTTTCATACACACAGATTACAGTATGTAAATTAGGTTCGGAACTGTGGGGCTATAGGGGAAAGGGCCTCTTCCCCAATGAAAGCACGACCTCAGGGTCATGTCATCTCAGCAAACCTGGCTTGTTATAAAGGTGTTGTAAAAAAAGAGGGTGTATTTTATTTTAAGGGGTGGCAAGTAGCCTAGCGGTTAAGAGTGTTTGGCCAGTAACAGAAAGGTTGCTGGATCGAATCCCTGAGCTGACAAGGTACAAATCTGTCGTTCTGCCCCTGAGCAAGGTAGTTAACCCACTGTTCCCCAGATGCCGATGACGTGGATGTTGATTATGGCAGCCCCCCGCACCTCTCTGATTCAAAGGGATTGGGTTAAATGCAGAAGACACATTTCAGTTGAATGCATTGTTGTACACCTGACTAGGTATCCCCCTTACCCTTATTATTAGAACATAGGTAAAACCAAACTCAGAGGGGAAATATGTTGCTCTTCAATAAAAAGTGAGCTTACCCAGATGCTCAACTGAGGTACTTAGTAATAAAAACATCTAAATAAACTCTTACCCCAGGACACTTCACATGATATCTAATATTTCAGCAAAAGAATAGTTCTCAGACATCATCTGAGTACATCTCAAGCAGGACTGGGGTCAATTTGAAACYAAGGCAGTCAATCCAGGAAGTTATTTGAATTTAAAATTAAAACATGGAAAACATTATATTCTATTAGTTTGAAGAGTAATTGAAAATATGTATGTATGATATGTAATTGATTGTGTATGTATGTATGATATGTATGATATATGATTTTTCCCCAATTMTTATTTAAGTTTATTCTCTGAATTGACTGCCTTCAATTCCAATAGACCCCAGCCCTGATTTTGGGCTCCCGAGTGGCGCAGCGGTCTAAAGCACTGCATCTCATACTTATTGCTAGAGGCTTCACTACTGATGCTGGTTTGATTCCAGGCTGTATAACAACTGGCCATGATTGGGAGTCCCATAGGGCGGAGCACAATTGGCCCAGCGTCGTCCGGGTTAGGGTTTGGCCGGGGTAAGTCGTCATTGTAAATAATCATTTGTTCTTAACTGACTTAAATTAAATAAAAATCTCAAGCCACACTGCTACAATTTCTCCCCCTTGTGAACACTCCTATGTCTGATAAGGTTACTCAGGAAGGAGAAGATATTTTAACACAGCTTACACTTGAAGGGCCTCTCCATGTTGTGAATGACACCAGAGGAGGTAGAAGAGCAACCACCTTCAGGTGGTTAGTCATTGAGTTCCCTCCTGACCTCTAGCCATTGTTAGGGTGTTGTTGGGATTGTGTTAWAGGCTAGGTACCTCTCATGGTGAATGCTTGAAGCCCAGGGTGACCTCCTCTGTTCATCATGGATACTGTGGTGTTTTWACATAGGAACAGGAGGGTCTATCTCTATCAGCCCCAGGCCCTGCTTCATCCCMGCACCGAGACTGTGAAGAGAAGGGTCTGTGCTGCAGACTGGATCCCTGACTGGAGCCTCGGTCTCTATGATGACCACCAGGACTGAGGTTGTTCAGTCCACCTGTTCACTGGTTGTGTTCTGTGTGGTGGAGTCTCAGTCAAGTTGATTTTGTTTTTAATTTCAATAAAATGGTCAAACACTCACATTAGGGACTTTGAAG
This sequence comes from Salvelinus sp. IW2-2015, assembly GCF_002910315.2. Lineage (NCBI taxonomy): Eukaryota > Metazoa > Chordata > Actinopteri > Salmoniformes > Salmonidae > Salvelinus > Salvelinus sp. IW2-2015. The sequence continues at coordinate 56,993 of NW_019943034.1, read as the reverse complement.
TACAGTACTTTTATTGCACAAAATGTTATGTGACAAGAAGAATAACTTTTCTCATTATGGTAACACTTTACCTTTTCTGTAAATCTYGTACCCTTGATTTGATCAAATTAATTTGAGAAAACTTTGGAAAAGYTTTAACATTACATTACACACAGCTTCAATACTTATTGTCAAGTAAACATTATGGCACTATCATTATCTTACTATAAAACACCAGTATCAAGCTAAATGGACAAGGTTGTCACTCTTCAAAAGTTAAGCATTTTTACACACTCCATCACACAAACCATCAATGTATCTACTCTGCCCTCATCATACTCATTCTTTCCTCAGTTCATCTCATCCAGTAATCTACTACATCCTAAACCAGCAGAATTAACTACAAACTAACTAGTACTACATTACATGTCACTATACTCTATACATGGGCCGTGTGCATTTTCTGCTGGTGTATCCTGAGGTAGCTCCTCTCTGAGAACCTCTTCCCACAGTCCATACAGATGAACGGCCTCTCTCCCATGTGGACCTTCGGGGGCATCGTCAGTGGTTTAACATTAGGAGAGTGTGAGGAGGACGAAGGCCAGAGAGTGTGTCGCAGGGTCCATCTTCCAGTTGATAGATCCTGTAGAAGGCAGGCTGAAGGCAGCAACTGTTATGGGGTTAAAACCTCTTCCTGCAGATGTTTGGCGGGAGGCTAAGATGCTCCCCCATCTTRAGTCCACTRAGCAGGTCAATGCTCTCTGGTCCATCTTCTATTGTCTCCTCTTTGACCAGCAGCAGATCAGGCTTCCCATCCTCCATGTCTACTGACTGTAAGAGATACAGAGTGAGAGGATGTTGGATCAAGAAATCTGATATGCAAAACTGATTCTAGATCAGCACTCGGGCCCTGACCTAATGCCATTCACAGTGGGCTCATCTCAGTGAGACTGTGTGCGGTCGGTCCTGTGCTGCTCAGCTGGTTCCACTGTGGGTTCAGGAGGTGGTGTAGTCTGGTTGTCCTCCATGATCATGTTCCTCTCAGGGTTCCCCAGATCCTCCTCACACCCCACCTCCTTCACCGGCAGCACCTCTGGACCCTCCTCCTTCTGGAAGAGAGAGGTGATACAGATTACACAGACATACACTCCCTCAGGTACGTACACACAGATAATAAACACACTTTCAAAATGGAGTATGATGATTAATGTGCGTGTACCCCTTTAAGAAGAAATAAATTAATGTAGCTCCGGTAAAATAGGTCTTTAGTTTCGAATGGTTTGAGCTYGAGGCAAGTGGTTTTCTGCATTGTGAAGGTGAAACCCCACCGACACAAAGCCATGCTCCATTTGTTTCTATGGCAGAGGCTCTGGTAGAGCTAAGACTAATAATCAGACTTGCCTGTGCTAATGGTTCTCACAGGCGAAGAAAAATGATAAATGACTTTGCTCATGAATGATTCAAATATAACAACAGCCTGACCGCACTGGACTTGAAACAACYATACAGATGTAACTATGTGCCATTCGATATATTATCTGAGCGGCACTGGTGCCCTCAAGTCAAAATTCCATTTGCGTTCCACAGGTCACGTTTATAAGGGAGTGTTMTTTTTTTTCAAGATTAGGAAAAGTTTCGGGGCACACCTGAGAGTTCCTCAAGGCACACCGGTTGAAAACCACTGCTCTGGACAACAAGGCAGGGGAACCCTAACCATATTTTCATCCCTGTCCTACGGGAGAACATGGTTCCAGGGATCACTGTGAAACCCTCTCCGACCTTTTAAGGTTCGGAGGTGTGTTTTTCCTCTACATGGCAAAGGCAACTTAGATCTGTTATGGAGAACCCTCTCCATTGAGCTAGAGACCAGTCAGTATAATAATTACTTACTTTCTGGGTCTTAGAGAAGAAGGATTTCACCTGCCTGAGTGTCAACAAAGTCAGCTGGGAGCACTCCTCGACCAGCTATGTTCCGCCACCCCCATGTCGCCCTCTGTCAGTGGCAAGTAAGGAGTGGCCAGGGGACAAACGGTGTCTAGGCACCCTAAAGCAGGGCTAGTCCAGTATGTCCAGTAGGGTGTTGGGGTAGGTTCCCCAACAGAGCCTGATAGTGTCCCAAGGTTGGAGGCAGAGGAGTAGGGTAGGCATGGCGGAGGCTCTCCTACCGGGGCAGGACGGTGGTCCACTCCTGGGTCTGYAGGGTTCTCCATCACAGGCTTAACATCCAGAAGTCTCATTTGTGGAGTGCTGGTGTTGGCACAGTTGMGGTGCCTGAGGCCCTTGTGTAGGCAGTGATGAAGGCTGCAGCATCCACTGGAGCACCACAGACTGGATTGGTGGGGGCAGGGCTCCTTCCTGGAACGGTGCACGGGCTGATGGCTGATGCACGGGTTAATGAGATGGTGCCCGGAGCAATGCTGCTCGGGCTGGAGGCTAGAACTCAGGTCCCGCAGGCTGAGGACCAAGCTGGGGTACAGCTGGCTGGGCCAACAGAGTGGACTGTTGGTACAGAGAAGAGGTGTGCAGGGGGTGATGAGTTGATGCTGCGTGACTTCTGAAGGCTGACACCACTAGTCCAGTAGGCGCGGGCCCAGTCCCTGTCACAGACATCCCCTGTAGCGTTGCTGGGGCCGAGGAGGTGGTACGTCCCTGCTCAGGATCCCCAGTCACCTGTCCTGCCACCCTCTCAGCTGTGAGGGATGGGTTCCCGACTGGATGAGGCCTTAAGTTCACACCGTTGATGCCTAAACAGGCAAACGGACATCATAAAATCCTGGCGAAGCTGTGAGTCAAACTCCAAGTCCTCCCCACAACCAGAAGCTGCCTTTACTCCACATGCTGGTGAAGAAAAGGGGGGCGTAATCCGAGGGCGGAGGTCTGGCTGGCAAGTCCCCTGCGAACTCTCTGTAAGCTGCCATAGTGGTGGCAGAAAGTCCCAAATCCGTCGAAACAAAGGACCATGAAAGAGAGCAGCTCTACATTTAGGCTGGTCTGTGATTCATTAATTCATTTACAGGGATGTAACGGTTCACCAAACCCACTGTTCGGTACGTATTGCAGTTTTGGGGTCACGGTACGGTTATGATACAGCAGAAAAATGAAATTCGAACATTTACTGTAGTTCATTTTTGTTTATTTGGCAAAATACGCTAAATTAAAAAGCACCCTATTTGTGGCCCAACTCCAGTTTGGTGACATCATTCACAATGTTCCTGGTAATGTCTGTTTTGACAAGTAGAGGTCTAAAAAATTTGACCTGTTCCGAAATGAATCTGGGGCTTTCCCACCCGGACAAATATGCATAAATACAGAGACCCATTCCGAACGGACCCGAGGATGACCAGTTCCGTATAGACGTGGTCAGATCTGAGTGAGGGAAGCAGCAGAAAAGTCCATTTGTAAGCTAGTTAATTAACTAGAATTGATACAGTGCGAGGGAAAGCAGGTGGAGGAGGGGACTTAAGGTGTTGTACTGTGAGGTGTGTATACTGTGATCGATTGAAACTGGAGCAAGGGAGAGGCATCAACCAACTGAGCTGACTTGCGCTAGTATATGAACTTCTAGCTTGTCATATCTAGGTTATTTATCATCCAATATGAATTTTTATTTAACTAGGCAAGTCAGTTAAGAACAAATTCTAATTTACAATGACGGCCTACCGGGGAACAGTGGGTTAACTGCCTTGTTCAGGGGCAGAATAACAGATTTTTACCATGTCAGCTCTGGGATTCGACCCAGCAACCTTTCGGTTACACTCTAATCACTAGGCTAACTACCAAGTACCTGTCTTGACTGCATCAAACCGAGAGAAGCTAGTTGGCTAAAATAGCTAACTAAGTTAGCTAGCTGGGCTAATGTTGATATCACAAGTTTACTGGAGAACTGAGATCAAGTATAGACTCTGGACGAAGTGGATCAGGTATGGTAAAAGGCAGTTTTATTCAGAGGTAAAGATATCTGAGATAGCGCGCACGGACTCGTTCTGTCTGGCTCATAGGGAACCGTCGGAACAGAGCCCCGAAACATAGTGCAAATGTATTTTATACAGGTAATAAAGTAGGTTGAGTCTGGCTGGTCTGGTCTTCTGGTTGGTCCTGATGAGTTGGGCGAGGTCCCCTTCAGGCTAGTATCACTGTCCCATTGGCTCTGAGTAGAGTTCTTTGTCTTCAGAAATGTTCAGCTAAAACAGGAGATTAGGTGTGTGCGTAGATGTTCCTATTTTGACATATCTGTGTGTCTCTGTGAAATGTTCAGCTAAAACAGGAGATTTTGTGTGTGCGTAGACGTTCCTGTTTTATCAGTTTTTATGAAAGGTTTGCCTCAGCCCTCTGTCCTTGGGTGTGTGTGTGTCTCAGTATCTCGTGAAATGCAGACCCAAGCACCCTGTTGGTCAAGGCCTTTCCTGTTTTAATCAGTGTTTGTGTGGGGTTTGTGTCAGCCATCTGTCTCTGGGTGTGTGTGGGTCTCAGTATCTGCTTATGAGTTTGTGAGAAACCCTGTTTTGAAAGAAGTTAGTTATAACAACGTAATAGCAATATGCTTGTGTTATTTTAAATGGTATTTATTACACTAATTGAGTCTGCATGCGCTTTTTTCCTGTCCGTCAGTAACAAATAACAACACCTCCATTCAGATGATTAAATAGCAGCCTACCTGTTGGGTCTTGTTCGTTGTAGCATATACTTCTCATTTAACTTTTAATTCCATCATATTAATTCAATTTTCCATTGATTAGATAATCTAATTTGCTTACCCACACAAGGAGGCTCTATGACTGTAGTGGCACTTAGATGACTTGTGATTGGCCAACAACAAGCTACAACCGCCACTCTGCATAGGCTATTCTAGTAGAGCAGTGGAGAACATACTATTAACTTTTTATCCACATCTCTGTCCATCGCACTTGTAAACGACTGTGAAGCCATTAGGCCTAATGTAAACAATTATTTTATAATAATGTTTTTTATGTATTAATTCGGGTTCACGGTGCGGACCGAACAGAGGTGTACAAAAACAAATCCATCACAGCCCTACTGGATTGTATAGCTGCCGTTTTACCTTTTTTAGTACATAATGTTTCCGCCATTATTTTCTGTGATCGAAAATAGTTTTCTGGACATCAGAACAGCGATTACTAACCTTGATTTTGATTAAGATTTCTATTTCAATGATTTGGCGACGCGGGACAAATTGCTTACCCCTGACCAGGCCATATTCAAATCAAATCACATTTTATTGGTCACATACACATGGTTAGCAGATGTTATTGAGTGTAGCGAAATGCTTGTGCTTCTAGTTCTGACAGTGCACAATATCTAACAAGTAATCTAACAATTCCACAACAACTACCTAACACACACAAATCTAAGTTAAGGGATGGAATAAGAATATGTACATATAAATATATATTGATGAGCAATGACCGAGCGGCATAGGCAAGATGCAATAGATGGTATAACATACAGTATACACATATGGGATGAGTAATGCAAGATATGTAAACATCATTATTAAAGTGGCATTAATAAAGTGACTAGTAATCCATTTGTTAGAGTGGCCAATGATTTCAAGTCTGTATGTAGGCAGCAGCCTCTCTGTGTTAGTGATGGCTGTTTAACAGTCTGATGGCCTTGAGACTGAAAAATACTTTCAGTCTCTCTGTCCCAGCTTTGATGCACCTGTACTGACCTCGCCTTCTGGATGGTAGCGGGGTGAACAGGCAGTGGCTCGGGTGGTTGTTGTCCTTGATGATCTTTTTGGCCTTCCTGTGACATCGGGTGCTGTAGGTGTCCTGGAGAGCAGGTAGTTTTCCCCTGGTGATGCATTGTGCAGACCGCACCACCCTCTGGAGAGCTTTGCAGTTGTGGGCGGTGCAGTTTCCATACCAGGCGGTGATACAGCCCGACAGGATGCTCTCAATTGTGCATCTGTAAAAGTTTGTGAGGGTTTTAGGTGACAAGACAATTTTCTTCAGCCTACTAAGGTTGAAGATGCGCTGTTGCGCCTTCACCACACTGTCTGTGTAGTTGGACCATTTCAGTTTGTCCGTGATGTGTACACCGAGGAACTTAAAACTTTCCACCTTCTCCACTACTGTCCCGTCGATGTGGATAGGGGGGTGCTCCCTCTGCTGTTTCCTGAAGTCCACGATCATCTCCTTTGTTTTGTTGACGTTGAGTGAGAGGTTGTTTTCCTGACACCACACTCCAAGGGCCTTCACCTTCTCCCTGCAGGCTGTCTAATCGTTGTTGGTGATCAAGCCTAATACTGTTGTGTTGCAGCCGGCCGCAACCGGGAGATCCGTGGGGCGACGCACAATTGGCATAGCGTCGTCCGGGTTAGGGAGGGTTTGGCTGGTAGGGATATCCTTGTCTCAGTATGTAATTTTTTTTAATAAAATGTATGCACTCTACTGTAAGTCGCTCTGGATAAGAGTGTCTGCTCTTGGCCGGTAGGGATATCCTTGTCTCAGTATGTAAAAATGTAATAAAATGTATGCACTCTACTGTAAGTCGCTCTGGATAAGAGCGTCTGCTAAATGACTAAAAATGTAAAATGTAGGGTACTATGGTGTTGAATGCTGAGCTGTAGTCAATGAACAGCATTCTTACATAGGTATTCCTCTTGTCCAGATGGGATAGGGCACTGTGTAGTGTGATGGCGATTGCATCATCTGTGGACCTATTGGGGCGGTATGCAAATTGCAGTGGGTCTAGGGTGGCAGGTAAGGTGGAGGTGATATGACTAGTCCTTGACTAGTCTCTCAAAGCACTTCATGACGACAGAAGTGAGTGCTACGGGGCGATAGTCATTCAGTTCAGTTACCTCTGCCTTCTTGGGTACAGGAACAATGGTGGTCATCTTGAAGCATGTGTGGATAGCAGACTGGGATAGGGAGAGACTGAATATGTCCCTAAACACATGTCTGGGGATGCTCTGAGGACGCGGCTAGGGATGCCGTCTGGGCCAGGAGCCTTGCGAGGGTTAACATGTTTAAATGTCTTACTCACGTCGGCCATGGAGGAGGAGAGCCCACAGTCCTTGGTAGCAGGCCGTGTCGGTGGCACTGTGATATCCTCAAAGCGGGCAAAGAAGGTGTTTAGTTTGCCTGGAAGCAAGACGTTGGTCTCCCTACTCCACTTTGTCACTATACTGACATTTCGCTTGTTTGATTGCCTTGCGGAGGGAATAACTACACTGTTTGTATTCGGCCATATTCCCGGTCATCTTTCCATGGTTAAAAGCGGTGGTTCGCGCTTTCAGTTTTGCACGGATACCGCCATCTATCCACGGTTTCTGGTTAGGGTAGGTTTTAATAGTCACAATGGGTACAACATCTCCTATGCACTTCCTTATAAACTCACTCACCGAATCAGCGTTTAAATCAATATTATTCTCTGAGGCTTCCCGGAACATGTCCCAGTCTGCGTGATCAAAACAATCTTGAAGTGTGGATTCTGATTGGTTAGACCAGCGTTGAATGGTCCTTGTCACGGGTACATCCTGTTTGAGTTTCTGCCTATAGGAGAGGAGAAGCAAAATGGAGTCGTGGTCAGATTTGCCGAACGGTGGGTATGCATCCCGGAAGTTAGAGTAGCAGTGATCCAGTGTTTTGCCAGCCCGGGTACTACAATCAATATGCTGATAGAATTTAGATAGCCTTGTTCTCAAATTGCTTTGTTAAAATCCTCAGCTACAATAAATGCAGCATCAGGATATATGGTTTCCAGTTTGCATAGTCCAGTGGAGTTCCTTGAGGGCCGTCTTGGTATCAGCTTGAGGGGGGATATACAGTGGGGCAAAAAAGTGTTTAGTCAGCCACCAATTGTGCAAGTTCTCCCACTTAAAAAGATGAGAGAGGCCTGTAATTTTCATCATAGGTACACTTCAACTATGACAGACAAAATGAGAAAAAAAAATCCAGAAAATCACATTGTAGGATTTTTAATGAATTTATTTGCAAATTATGGTGGAAAATAAGTATTTGGTCAATAACAAAAGTTTATCTCAATACTTTGTTATGTACCCTTTGTTGGCAATGACAGAGGTCAAACGTTTTCTGTAAGTCTTCACAAGGTTTTCACACACTGTTGCTGGTATTCTGGCCCATTCCTCCATGCAGATCTCCTCTAGAGCAGTGATGTTTTGGGGCTGTTGCTAGGCAACACGGACTTTCAACTCCCTCCAAAGATTTTCTATGGGGTTGAGATCTGGAGACTGGCTAGGCCACTCCAGGACCTTGAAATGCTTCTTACGGCCTCTCTCATCTTTTTAAGTGGGAGAACTTGCACAATTGGTGGCTGACTAAATACTTTTTTGCCCCACTGTACACGGCTGTGACAATAACCGACGAGAATTCTCTTGGGAGACAATAGGGTCGGCATTTGATTGTAAGGAATTCTAGGTAATGTGAACAAAAGGACTTGAGTTCCTGTATGTTGTTACAATTACACCAATCGTTAGTCATGAAACATACACCCCCGCCCTTCTTCTTCCCGGAGAGATGTTAATTATTGTCGGAGCGACGCACAAAGAATCCTGGTGGCTGTACCGACTCTGACAGCATGTCCACAGAGAGCCATGTTTCTGTGAAACAGAGACTGCGAGGAGAAAGAGGCGGCGGTGAAAGCGAGGCTGACTTGCGGGCACCCTGACAAAACTGCGTCGCCGAGTGAAAAAAAACGCATCTACTCTCTGTTCAATTGGCGAACGTACAATCACTGGAGTACAAACTGGATGAGCTCTGTTCGAGACTATCCTATCAACGGTACCTGAAGAACTGTAATAACTTTTGTTTCTGAGTCCTGTCTGAACAAGGACATGGATAATATACATCTGGCTGGTTTTTCTATGCATCAGCAGGAAAGAACAGCAGCTTCGGGTAAACTCAGGGGGGAGGTGTGTGTGTCTCTTTGTTAACAACAGCTGATGCGTGATCTCTAATATCAAGGAAGTCTCAAGGTTCTGCTCGCCTGAGCTAGAATACCACATAAGCTGTAGAACATAATATTTACTAAGATAACTTCCATCTGTATTTTTCGTAGCTGTCTATTTAAAAGTACAAACCGATGCAAACTGTATAGGGCCATAAGCAAACAAGAAAATACTCAGAGGAAGCGCTCCTAGTGGCCGGTGATTTTAATGCAGTGAAACTGAATTCCGTTTTACTTCATTTCTGCCAGCATGTCACCTAGAGTCGAATAAAAATCTCTAGATCAGCTTTACTCCACACACAGAAAGCCTTTTTTAAATCAAACACTGTGGCTGTATTAACGAGAATTTTATCTTTAAAATGGTGCCTAATACTTGTATGTTTGAGAAATTTGATTTATGAGATTTCTGTTGATTTGTATTTGGCGCCCTGCTATTTCATTGGCTGTTGGCAAGGGGTTCCCCTGTCCTAGACAGGTTAATAAGTGCACCGACGACGTCGTCCCCACAGTGACCGTACGTACACATCCCAACCAGAAGGGTAGGCAACAACACATTTGTCACACTGATCAACACGGGGGCCCCTCAGGGGTGCGTGCTTAGTCCCCTCCTTTACTCCCTGTTCACCCACAACTGCCGTGCACTACTCCAACACCCTCATTAAGTTTGCTGACGACACGACGGTGGCCTATAGGGAGGAGGTCATAGACCTGGCAGTGTCGTGCCAGGACAACAACCTCTCCCTCAACGTTGGCAAGACAAAGGAGCTGATCGTGGACTACAGGAAACAGATTGCAGAGCAAGCCCTCATTCACATCAACAGGGCTGTAGTGGAGCAGGTCAAGAGCTTCAAGTTCCTCTGTGTCCAAATCACAAAGGATCTATCATGGTCCAAACACACCAACACAGTTGTGAAGAGGGCACGACAATTCCTCTTCACCCTAAGGAGGCTGAAAAGATTTGGCATGGGCCCTCAGTTCTACACCATCGAGAGCATCTTGACTGGCTGCATCACCGCTTGGTATCGCAACTGTTATTATGTTTTTAGAAATGTTTACAAATGAATGAAAAATGAAAAGCTTAAATGTCTTGAGTCAATAAGTATTCAACCATTTTGTTATGGCAAGCCTAAATAAGTTCAGGACAAAAAACATGTGCTTAACAAGTCACACAATAAGTTGCATGGACAATGTGTACAATATTAGTGTTTAACATGATTTTTAAACGACTACCCCATCTCTGTACCCCACACATACAATTTTTTGTAAGGCCTAGTACCTATCTATATGTACATAGCTACCTCAGTTACCTCATACCCCTGCACATCAACTCGGTAATGGCACTCCCTGTATATAGCCATGTTGTTTTAACTCGTCATTATTATTCTCAGTATATTTTTTACTCTTATAACTTTCTTTTTTTATTTATTTTTTTATCATTAACTCTGCATTGTTGGAAAAGGACCCGTAAGTAAGTATTTCACTGTTAGTCTACACCTGTTGTTTACGAAGCATGTGACAAATACAATTTGGAATATTCAACACTGAAATATGTTACTCTCGTTATACCAAACACGTCTGTCGACCTTTTCTGTGGACAACAATGAAAATTAATCTTTGCCTTTAATGCAGGGTTTGATCTAAATGTCAGAAGCTGTAGAGTAGAACGGTTACTTTCTATGTTATATAGTGGAATGGTTTTTCTGCTGGTGTATCCTGAGGTAGCTCAGTGCGTACAAGCTAACAGCTTTTCTCCCATGTGGACCTTCAGGTGCATCTTCAGCTGGTCCTGGCGGGAGAACCTCTTCTCACACTGGGGGCAGCTGTAGGGTTTCTCCCCTGTGTGGACCCTCTGGTGCCTCTTCAGGTGGCCAGCCTGGGCGAAGCGCATATGACACTGGGTACAGCTGAAGGGTTTCACCCCTGTGTGGACCCTCTGGTGCCTCTTCAGGTCACCAGCCTGGGCGAAGCGCATATGACACTGGGTACACCTGAAGCGTTTCTCCCCTGTGTGGATCCTCTGATGGATCTTCACTTTCTGGGGGCAGCTGAAGCCTTTGTTACAGAACATGCAGAGGAACCGTTTCTCTTTACTATTACCTGATGTGGCTCCTCCTCCCATAGCCTGGGTTGTAGCCCTGTCATTTGAGTTCAATACCTGATCAAAAAGGCAGTTGTGTGAATCGGAAGGCCCCATCGATGAGGACACTAAGTCGCGATCTCTGAGCACGAGTAAAGGGGAGTGGGTTGTGACATTTGGATTAGTTTCTAAGCATTCCCTGTAATCTAAGAAATCTGTTCCCCGTGAGTGTCCATCTCTTAGGTTACTATCTGCATTCCATGTGGGAGAAATGTCGCCCTCCACTTTCACAGTCACTTCATCTACGACCAAACCCTCCCCTTTCTTATCTAAGCACCTTTCGGAGTATACACTACTACTGTACCGGTTCCAGTCCCCTGTAGACAGATCAGTCTGTCTCTCTAAACCCAAGGTCATATTGCAAGGGTCCATCTCTGTAGTGTAAGAACAAGACGGATCATTGCCAGTCTCTAATGCGTCACCTGAGTCCCGATGGGAATGAGCCATCCTCGGGCTTGGGTAAAGTAAATACTCTAAGCCGGGAGCAGGAGGACAGCCCAGTGGCCCCGGCCCCAGTCTCTCTGGGTCTGATCTGTTGTCAGATCCTGTGTGTAAGAGCCTTTGTGTTACAGTTAAAGTCTCTGTGTCTGACTTGACGATGGCATTCAGCATTCCATTGACCTCTGTGATGCTGCGTTGGGTCCTGGGCTGCACGGCGGTCGCGTGGTCCTCCATGGCAACAAGGGGCGCCACTACAGCCGCTGCTCCAGTCTGGATGTCTCTGCTGTGCTGTCGGTCCTCCTCTCCTTCAGTCCTCTCCTGCTTGACCAGAGATGATCCTCCAGGACCTGCCGCCTCTACATCTGCAGACTGACAAGAAGAGAGAGGGTTATTACCGGTACATGAGTTGAATTGGATAACAACATCGTAGGGAAGTCTCAAAAGCTCCGTTAAGGCAGATAAATGAGGATGTACCACAGAGATAGATAGAGGACTCAGGTGCCCAAAATCCTGTTTTAGCATGGGAAAAGCCATTGAGGACTTACACCGTTTTGAAGCAGTCAACTCGGTGGTACTTTCTGTGGGTTAAGGAAGGATCATATAATTCTATTCAGGTCATCAGGAAGGATCTTTGATCAGCCAATGAATTATACTTGTGAGTAAGTGCAGGTGCCTGTAAATCATCAACATTGACTTCATACCTGCTCAAGCAACAGACTCTAGGTGGCAGTGAGCACCCTTTCAGTTTGTTTGCCAACTATTCACACGCCTTGACCTTCTCCACATTTTGTTTGTTCTAGCCTGAATTTAAAATGGATAACATTTAGATTTTTATGTCACTGGCCTACAGACAATACCCCATAATGTCAAAGAGGACTCATGTTTTCGCAATTTTTTTTACAAATTAATAAAAAATTAAAAGCTGAAATGTCCTTAGTCAATACGTATTAAATCCCTTTGTTATGGCAAGTCTAAATAAGTTCAGGACTAAAAATGTGCTTAAGTCACATTATAAGTTGCATGGACTCACTCTATGTGCAATAATAGTGTTTAATGTGATTTTTTAAATGACTACCTCATCTCTGTACTCCACACATACAATTTTCTGTAATGTCTCTCAATTGAGCATTGAATTTCAAACACAAATTCAACCACAAAGACCAGGGAGGTTTTCCATTGCCTTGAAAAGAAGGGCACCTATTGGTAGATGGGTTGAAATATATATTTTTAAAGCAGGCACTGAATATCCCTTTGAGCATGGTGAAGTTATTAATTACACTTTGGATGGTGTATCAATACACAGAGTCACTACAAAGATACAGGCGTCCTTCCTAACTCAGTTGCCGGAGAGGAAGGAAACTGCTCAGGGATGACTTTAAAACAGTGACAGAGTTTAACCTCTCTGGGATATGTGGGACGGTACCTGGCCAACATCCAGTGAAAATGCAGAGCGCCAAATTCAAATAAATTACTATAAAAATGTAACTTTCATGAAATCACACATTCAATATACCAAATTAAAGCTACACTTGTTGTGAATCCAGCCAATGTGTCAGATTTCAAAAATGCTTTACGGCGAAAGCAAACAATGCTATTATCTGAGGACAGCACCCCAGCTAACAATCACAGACCATCATATTTCAACCTTCCAGGCGCGACACAAAACGCAGAAATAAAGATATAATTCATGCCTTACCTTTGACGAGCTTCTTCTGTTGGCACTCCAATATGTCCAATAAACATCACAAATGGTCCTTTTGTTCGATTAATTCCGTCGATATATATCCAAAATGTCCATTTATTTGGCGCGTTTGATCCAGAAAAACACCGGTTCCAACTTGCACAACGTGACTACAAAATATCTCAAAAGTTACCTGTAAGCGTTGTCCAAACATTTCAAACTACTTTTGTAATACAACTTTAGGTATTTTTTTAGGTAAATAATCGATAAAATTGAAGAAGGGATGATCTGTGTTCAATACCGGAGGAAAACAATGTGTAGCATGCTTTCTGGTCACGCGCCTCTAACAAACAGTACACTTCACTGGAGCCTCATTCTGAACATGGCTACTTCTTCATTTCTCAAAGGAAAAACCTCAACCAATTTCTAAAGACTGTTGACATCCAGTGGAAGCGATAGGAACTGCAGGAAGGTCCCTTAGAAATCTGGATTCCCAATGAAAACACATTGAAAAGATAGTGACCTCAAAAACAAAAAAATCTGAATGGTTTGTCCTCGGGTTTTTGCCTGCCAAATAAGTTCTGTTATAGTCACAGACATGATTCAAACAGTTTTAGAAACTTCACAGTGTTTTCTATCCAATACTAATAATAATATGCATATATTAGCATCTGGGAATGAGTAGGAGGCAGTTTACTCTGGGCACGCTTTTCATCCAAACGTGAAAATGCTGCCACCTATCCTAGAGAAGTTAATGGCTGTGATGGATCAACAACATTGTAGTTAATCCACAATACTAACCTAATTGACAGAGAGAAAAGAAGGAAGCCTGTACAGAATTAAACAAATCCTAAAAATGCATTCTGTTTGCAACAAGGCACTAAAGTAATGCTGCAAAAAATGTGGCAAAGCAATTCACTTTTTTCCTGAAAACAAAGTATTATGTTTGGGGCAAATTCAATACAACACATTACTGAGTACCACTCTCGATATTTTCAAGCATAGTGGTGGCTGCATTATGTTATGGGTATGCTTGTAATCGTTAAGGACTAGGGAGTTTTTCAGGATAAAAAATAAACGGAAAGGAGCTAAGCACAGGCAAAATCCTAGCAGAAAACCTGGTTCAGTCTGCTTTTAACCAGACACTGGGAGAGGAATTCACCTTTCAGCAGGGCAATAACCTAAAACACAATGCCAAATATACACTGGAGCCGAGTTACAGATTACTTAAATCTACTTTAAAATATATGCCAAGACCTGAAAATGAATGTCTAGCAATGATAAACAATGAATTTGACAAAGCTTCAATTTTWAAAAAAAAGACTAATGGGCAAAGGTTGCACAATCCAGGTGTGGAAAGCAGAGACATACCCAGAAAGACTCACTCACAGCTGTAATCGCTGACAAAGGTTATTCTATAAATTGTGTCAGGAATCTGAATACTTATTAAAATGAGATATTTATGTATATAATTTTCAATAAATTTGCTAACGTTTCTAAAAACATGTTTTCACTTTGTCATTATAAGGTATTGTGTGTAGATGGGTGAGGGAAAAAAGCAATTGAATCCATTTTGAATTAAGGGTATAACACAACAAAATGTGTAATAAGTCAAGGGGTATGAAATCTTTCTGACACTATTACACTAACCTCTATCATGATAACATGCTGGGTTGAGGTTCCTCTCCTCTCATCAACAGTGATTGGCTGGTTATCTCTCCATGTATTGTGTCCAGCTGGCTTCCCAAAGCTCCTGTAGGCTCCAGTGAGATGTCCTTCACCTGAGAAAGTGATTGTGGGGAAAGAGGTGGTTAGGTAGGTGAGCTATCGTCAATGCCACAACCGTCTATTGTACACTACTGACATTGTCTAGAATTGTCAAGGATGTAAGGTAACACTTTTTATAACTTCTTGCAAGATAGCTATGTAATCAGAGGAATTATTGCATACTATCTCAACACATGCGCAGAGGGGAACGGGGCAAAATGTACCTCTTGCCATTCCTCTGTATCAGGTCGAGGATCTTGACACTTCTGGGACGACTGGCGAGGAGGCGCTCTCGCATTGTTTTCTCTGCCCGCTCCCGTGATACCTTCAGTTCCAGTAGCTGTAGTTTCCTCCGCAATGCGACGTTTTCTTTCTGTCTTTGACTTATTTCCAAACGAAACACTACATAGTCGTCGTCTACGAGTTTACAGACTTCTGCCACGGCTGCATTCGCTAGCACCTCCATTATGGAGGCTATTTGAGTGTGAAAAATCATAACGCTACAGTTAGCTAACGTCAGCAGCGTTAAGTTACCTATATAACATCTATCAACCAAGTCCTGTCTCCAACGCAAATTAAACACTACCGGGGGTAAGTATGTGATGCTGTACAGTTAAATGAGTCATATTTTGAGGTCCAGGGTGTTAATACGGGTCTAAATAACGTGGAATGTGTTAACGTGGAAATTGTTCTTTGTCACTGTTCACTTCCGTTTACACTGAAGAGAAACGATCTTATTGGTGTGAGTTATAGGTCAAAGGGTGTGGTGAAATTAAAAAAGTTTGCGCGCTGTTCTTTTAATTACGGTACTGCTTATTACGTTACACATCAATTATCCTATGATCAGTATATTTTAAGCTCGTGTTCAGAAAGAACAGTGTGTTAGTAAGAGTATAAAATAATATAATTACTTTATTCAGCTCAGTAAGGTAAATATTCAACTCCTTGTTCGAGCTTAGGTTTACGGTCTCTATAAAAACAGGTATTTACACAATCCTGTTTCAAATGACAATTTAACAAAGGGTTAACGAGGGGTATGTGGTTAATTACAATTTTACCCCAAGACACTTCACATGATAACTATAATATGTCAGCTAAAGAATGGTTCCCTTTGTACATCTCAGCCACACTGCTACGATTTATCCCCATTGTGGAAACTCCTATGTCTGAAAGTAACTCAGAAAGGAGAAGCTCTTGTAACAAATTGCACTTGATTTGCCTCCTTGGTGTGAACGATCTGGTGCCTCTTCACATAGTTTGCCTCAGCGAAGCGCCTCCCACACGTGAGGCAGGTGTACGGCTTATTCGCGTCTGACCTAACGTTCGGCCTTCCACGTTGTGACCCAATCACACCAGAGGTAGAAGCAGGAGCCACCACACTCAGGGTGTTAGTCTTTGAGCTCCCTCCTTGACCTCTAGCCATTGTTTGGGTGTTGTTAGGATTGTGTGTTGTCGTATAGACTAGGTACCGCTTGTGGTGAACGCCCATCCTGACACGATCTGTATTGGTGGGGTAAAAATAGGGTCCAACTCGAGGCTTTTTACAGACCCAGTCACTAGGCATTAGATGAGACCCTGAAGGAGAAGAGACTTCCTGATAGACTACCACTAGGGGGGTCTCCCACCACTCTCTGTGAAGGCTGAAGCCCAGGGTGACCTGCCCTGTTCATCATGGATACTGTGGTGTTTGTATCATAGAGATAGACGTTCGTCAGCCCCAGGTATTGATTAGATTAGTTTATTAGTCTCATGCACAGGTGTAATTTGTGTAACAGCAGGGTACGGAGACATTTTTAAGCTCCGAGCTTCAACAGTGCAGGTCAAAAAGAAGTGAATGAAACGATACAAAAAAATAATAATATACATATTTACAACCGCAACAATGATAAATGTCCATTGGGGGGTGGGGGCAGGGTAAATGTCAGTTGGGGGGTTAGAGTGCTCATGGGGGGGGGGGGCAGCGTGTAGGAAGTCCGGGTGGGCGGGTAGCTGTCTAGCGCTGATTATTCAGCAGCCTGATGGTCTGGGTGTAGAAGCTATAGGCCAGTCTGACAGTTTTTGCAGTACTGCCCGCGTCTGAGTGATGGAAGCGGGGAGAACAGGCAGTTGCTCGGGTGGCTGAGGTCCCTGATGATCTTCTTGGCCTTCCTGTCGACACCTGGTGTTGTAGGTGTCCCGGAGGACAGGCAGTGTGAACCCAATGTTGTGTTCAAATGAGCGTACCACCTTCTGTAGAGACTTGCGGTCAGCAGGAGTGGAGTTGCCATACCAGGCTGCGATGCAACTCGACAGTGTGCTCTCAATGGTGCTCTTGTAGAACACTGTGAGGACCCTCAGGGACAGGCATCATTTCTTCAGCCTCCTGAGGTTGAAGACTCGCAGTCTTGCCTTCTTCACCACAGTGTCTGTGTGGTTTGACCATTTCAGCTCCTTGGAGATGTGTACGCCGAGGAACTTAAACGTTTTTGACCTTCTCCATGGCAGTCCCGTTGATGAGGATGGGGGCATCCAGCCTGGTTCCTCCTGGTTTGCTGATTTTTAGGGAGAGGTTATTTACCTGGCACCACACCATAAGAGTGCCTACCTCCTCTCTGTAGGCCATCTCGTCGTTGTTGGTAATCAGGCCTACTACTGTCATGTCGTCAGTGAACTTGATGATGGAGTTGGAACTGTGTGAGGCCACGCAGTCGTGGGTATAGAGGGAGTACAGGAGGGGGCTGAGGATGCACCCTTGTGGGGCCTCCGTGTTAATTATCAGTGTAGTGGATGTGTTGTCGTCTACCCTCGCCACCTGGGGGAGGCCCGTCAGGAAGTCCAGGATCCAGTTGCAGAGGAAGGTGTTCAGTCGCAGGGTCCTTAGCTTAGTGACGAGCTTGGAGGACACTATGTTAGGTGTTAAGCTTGTGTTAAAAATAATTAAAAATAATTAAAATACCAAAAATAAATTGTGTTGAATTTCTTTATCTTTTTGGGGGGGGGGTTTCAAAAAGTTGTTTAGTAAATAAAAATGGTACAGAACAAAAATGTGTAGCTTACCCTGTCCTGCAGCTCAACTTACCCCATACCCGGGGTAAGTTGTGCCAATAGCTTGTTAAAAAAAAGTGGTCTATGTTTTCAAAACTGTAATGTTTAAATACATTCAGATTATTTCCAGGGATACACAACATCCTGAAATATACTGAACAAAAATATAAAATGCAATATGCAACAATTTCAAAAAATGTCCTGAGTTACAGTTCATATACGGAAATCAGTCAATTGAAATAAATTCAATAGGCCCTAATCAATGGATTTCACAAGACAGGAAATACAGATGTGCATCTGTTGGTCACAGATCTGTGTATTCAAATTGGCAACAATTAAAATGCAATTGTGTTTGTTGTCCGTAGCTTATGCCTGCCCATACAATAACCCCACCGCCACCATGGGGCACTCTGTTCACAACATTGACATCAGAAACCGCTTGCCCACAGGACGCTATACACGTGGTCTGCGGTTGCGAGGCCAGTTGGACATACTGCCAATTTCACAAAAACGACGTTAGAGGCAGGAAGTGAACATTCAATTCTCTGGCAACAGCTCTGGTGGACATTCCTGCAGTCAGCTTGCCAATTGCAAGCTCCCTGAATGTATGAAATGAAACAACTTACCCCACTCTCCCCTACTTTCAAAAACAATCTGTGACAAGTATAATAACTTCTCACTATGTTCTCACTTTACCTTTTCTGGACATCTGGTACCCTCCCTTTGATAAAAAATACATTTTTTGAATACTTTGTAAAAGGTTCAACATCACTACTCTACCTCATCCAGCTCCCTACTACATCCAAAACCAACAGAATTAACTACAAACTAACAAGTATTACATTACATGTACATGGGCCGTGTGCATTCTCTGCTGGTGTATCATGAGGTAGCTCCTCTCTGAGAACCTCTTCTCGCAGTGCCTACAGCCTTTCTCCTGTGTGGACCTTCAGGTGCTTCTTCAGATGGTGCTGGTGGGAAAACCTCTTCTCACACTGGGGGCAGCTGAAGGGTTTCTCCCCTGTGTGGACTCTCTGGTGCCTCTTCAGGTTGGACGAGTCGGAGAAACTGGCCCGGCACAGGTGGCAGCCGAACGGTTTTTCCCCTGTGTGCATCCTCTGGTGGATCTCCACCTGTTTGGGGAAACTGAAAGCTTTCCCACAGAATGGACACAAAAAGCGCTTCTCTTTGCCACCGGATCTACTGATAGAGTTACTATTACTGTCATTTGTCAATGGGCTTGTGTAGCCATTTAGTGTTGAGGCACTGGGATTGTCTGAAGTCTGGTTTAACATCAGGAGAGTGTGAGGAGGATGAAAGCCAGGGAGTGTCTGTGTTGTCGCAGGGTCCATGTTCCAGTTGATAGATCCTATAGAAGGCAGGCTGAAGGCAGCATCTGTTAGGGGGTTAACCTGAGGCGCCATCAGTCTCTCTGAATCACAACTATAGGAGCAGGACGGAGCATCGCTAGCAGAGTCTGTATCTGTTCTCTCCTGCTGCATATATACACCTCCTCGTCCCCGCAGACCAAATCTACGCCTTGCCCTGGTCTCATCCAGTCTATTGTCATGGATACTAAGTTTGGTTGTTGTTTTGTGTTCGACAGTCTGTTTCTGGTTGTGGTTAACAGCGTTGTTCCCCAGCCCAGAGTTGAGGACGCTGTCCCATCCACCGGACTCCACTATGTCACCTCTGGTCCTTGCCTGCTCAGTGGCTGGACCGGTCTGGGAATCCAAGATGGATGCCCAGTCTCCTCTGTTAGCCTCTAGCCAACCACCTGTATGTTTTTGTATGTAAACATAAGTTGTATTGATATAATTTTATGAATGAAGAAAAATAAGAACACATAGCCAGGTGCATCACTATTCCCATTGAAGATCTATTACTGTATGTAGGCTATATGTATTTCTCCCTTACCTTGCTCCCCCATTTTTAATCCACTCAGTAGATCAATGCTCTCTGGTCCATCTTCTATTGTCTCCTCTTTGACCAGCAGCAGATCAGGCTTCCCATCCTCCATGTCTACTGACTGTAAGAGATACAGAGTGAGATGATGTTGGATCAAGAAATTTGATAGGAGCACCATCTGATTGGAAGCATATTTTGATTTGGCAATGAGGTATTGCTGAGTACTATGCAAAAGTGTTAGTTGATTTTACTACTTGACACTATTTCATGGTTTGCACATTGCAAAGGCATGGCCCCACACTACATTAATGAAGACCTGGGCCCGGATCCACAAAGAGTCTCAGAGTAGGAGTACTCATACAGGATCAGTTCCCCACCCATCTACATAACCGTATTCATAATTATCTAAAAGGCTAAACTGATCCTAGATCAGCACTCATTCTCTGATAGGGTTTGTGGATACAGGCCCTGACCTAATACCATACAGACAGTAGTTCAGTGGGCTCACCTCAGTGAGACTATGTGTGGTACTGTGCAGCTCAGGAGGAGGTGTAGTCTGGTTGTCCTCCATGACCATGGTCCCCTCAGGGTTCCCAAGACCCTCATCACACCCCTCCTCCTTCACCAGCAGCAACTCGGGACCCTCCTCCTGGAAGAAACAGGTGATACAGACAAACCCACTTTCAACATGGAGCGTTTACCCATCCTCACTACGTTTGAGTTCTATACTGTAGTTACAGAATGACTTAATTGTTGTTAAACTCATCATTGTGGACATAAATATGATGTGGGTAAATAGTCAGCTATGATAAGTCAAGTCACAATGTCTGGATGCAATATGTTACACAGGAATATTCAACACTGAAATCTGTTACTCTCGTTATTCCAAATGCATCTGTGGATCTTTTCTACTGACAATAAATTCAAATCAAATATTCACATGCGCCAAATACAACAAGTGTAGCCCTTACTGTGAAATGCTTACTTACAAGCCCTTAACCAACAGTGCAGTTCAAGAAGAGTTAAGAAAATATTTACCAAATAAACTAAAGTAGAATAAATCCCGGAACATATTCCAGTCTGTGCTAGCAAAACAGTCCTGTAGCGTAGCATCTGCATCATCTGACCACTTCCGTATTGAGCGAGTCACTGGTACTTCCTGCTTTAGTTTTTGCTTGTAAGCAGGAATCAGGAGGATAGAATTATGGTCAGATTTGCCAAATGTTAGGCGGGGGAGAGCTTTGTATGCATCTGTGTGTGCAGTAAAGATGGTCTGGTTTTTCCCCCTCTGGTTGCACATGTGACATGCTGGTAAAAATGTGGTAAAACAGATAAGTTTGCCTGCATTAAAGTCCCCGGCCACTAGGAGCGCAGCTTCTGGATGAGCATTTTCTTGTTTGCTTATGGTTGGTTGAGTGCAGTCTTAGTGCCAGCATCGGTCTGTGGTGGTAAATAGAAGGCTACAAATAATATAGAGAACTCTTGGTAGATAGTGTGGTCTACGAACTCGTTAAAGGAAAAAGCTTCTTCTAGTTCGAGGTGAGTAATCGCTGTTCTGATGTCGATAAGTTATTTTTGGTCATAAGGGACGGTAGCAGCAACATTATATACAAAATAAGTTCAACAACGCAAAAAAACTAACAAAATAGCAATTAGGAGCATGTAAAAGTTCAGCCATCCTCTTCGGCACCATCTTAATATCTACTAAATTGTAGTTCAAACCTAAACGAAAAGGACGGGTCTGTGTGAATCGGAAGGTGCCATCGACGTGGACACTGAGTCGCGATCCCTGACTCTACACATTTTGCGATGGGGTGGAGAGAAATGTTTGCAGTTTTGAATATGATATCCGAGTGAGAGTGACGAACAAAATCAATGGGGGCCCCCTGGTTGGTAATATGACCATGATCACTACAAGTTTAGATAGCTGGCTGGACTAATTTACCAATCTTAAAAATGTTAGCTGACATGGGCTAATTGAGCAGCAGTCAGTGACTGACATAAGATTAACTGCTGATGCACAACCAAATTTCGTTATATATATATATATATATATATATTTAAAAAAAAATGTAATATCTGTTTTTGGAAATTGATATGCGGGCCGGCAGTTGTCCATCTCTGCTCTAAACCCAAGGACATGTTGCCAGGGTCCATCTCTCCTCTAAACCTAAGGATATGTTGCCAGGGTCCATCTCTGTAGTGTAAGAACAAGACAGAACATCAACACCAGTGTCTAACGCATCACCATTACCACGGGAAGGAACCGTCCTCTGGCTCTGGTGAAATACCAGTAAATACTCTGAGCCAAGAGCAGGAGGACAGCCCAGTCTCTCTGGGTCTGATCTGTGGTCAGATCCTGTGTGTAAGAGCCTGTGTGTCAAAGTCTCTGTGTCTGTCTCTGACGTGAGAACGGTGTTCAACTGACCTCTGTGATGCTGCGTCGGGTCCTGGCCTGGGGCGCGGCGGCGAGGTCTTTCGGAACTACAGGGTGCGCTACTCCGGCAGCTGCTCCAGTCTGGATGTCTCTGCTGTGCCGTGGGTCTTCCTCTCCTTCAGACCTCTCCTGCTTGACTCCAGGACCTGCAGCCTCTACATCTGCAGACTGACACAAGAAGAGAGGAGGTTATTATCGGTACATTAGTAGACTTGGAAAACAATGTCATAGGGAAGTCTCACAAGCTCCCCATTGGCAGATAAATAAGGATGTACATGTAAGCAAGTGAACAGGCCACATTTTCTGTACTTAAAATGTTATGTCACACTATGACACTAACCTCTATCACAATAACATTCTGCGTTGAGGTTCCACTCCCCTCATCTATAACTATGGGTTGGTCATTTCTCCACACGTTGTGTCCCGCTGGCTTCACAAAGCTCCTGTGGCCTCCAGTGAGATGTCCTTCATGTAAGAGAGTGATTGGGGGGGGAAAGGGTGGTTAAGTTAGGTACTGTCAATGCTCAACGCTATATTGTATACTATTGACCGTCTACAATTGGCAAGGATGTAAGGTAACACTTCTTATAACTTCTTGATACACAATTTATTGATCGATGTATTATGTTCCATGCTTCACATTGTTTTCATTGTATATAATAATATGAAATTCAGTACATCAAGAATCTGGTTAGAATAGTTTTTGTCTTTGTGCAATAATAATTTGTTCTTAATTGACCTGCCTGGTAAAATAAAATAGTGCTTTGTAATCAGGGGCTAGTATTGCATACTATCCAGCAACTGACCGAGACCCAATTCCAGATAACACATCGGAACATATGCGCTGAAGGGAACTGGGCGACAGGTCCCGCAGCCTTCTGCAAAAAGTACCTCTTGCCATTCCTCTGTATCGGTCGAGGATCTTGACACTACTGGGACGACTGGCGAGGACGCGCTCTCTCGTTGTCCTCTCTGCGCGCTCGTGTTCCAGTAGCTGTAGTTTCCTCCGTAATGCCCTGTTTTCTTTTTGGCTTTGAGTTATTTCTAAACGAAACACTGCATAGTCGTCGTCTACGAGTTTACAGATATCTGCCACGGCTGCATTCGCTAGCACCTCCATGATGGAGGCTATTTGAGTGTGAAAAACCATACAGTTAGTAACGTTAGCCATTGTTAGCAGGTAAAGTAACTAGCCTTACCTAGATAACATATATCAACCAAGTCCTCTCCAACGCGAATGAAATATTACATGGGGGTAAGTATGTGATGCTTTGCCGTTAAATTAGTCATATTTTGAGTTCCATGTCGTTAATAATCGTCTAAATAACAATAGAAAACGCTCAAGTTTAAATTGTTCTTGGTCACTGTTTACTTTCGTTTGCACTTTAGAGAAAGGATATTATTGGTTTGCGTCATGGCTCAAAGGGCGTGGCAAATGAAAAGGGTGTGCGTGCTGTTCATTGACTTACGGTAATGCTTATTACGTTACACATCAACCTATTCATGATTAGTATATTTCAATCGTTTTCTCTAGCGTACACAGCTACAAAGTCATAATTATGGCTGAACTCTGCCTATTTCTACAATTTCTCTAAACATTGATTTTAAACCTAACCTTAACCACAACGCTAACATTATGCCTAACCTTAAATTAAGACCAGAAAGCAAATTTTTATTTTCATGTATTTTTATGATATAGCCAATTTTGACTTTGGCTGTGTTATCTAGTGAAACCCCTTTCAAACTCAGAGCAGTAAATTACCTAAAAAGAACGGCAAGAACAGAACCCTATAGGTTCGAAGGAAATTCTAATTCTAAATGATAAATACGCAAATAAATGGGGCTTTGTACATTCTGATGGGTTTTATACTGTTTAATAAAACTTCAAACAAAATCTGTAATATAGTGGTCACTTTGAATGCAGCGTTTGACATAACGAATTAAAAAGCCAGGGAAGGTCATTGTGACAGGGTAGGAACCAATGTTGGTCAGTGTTTCCCAGTGGACCCTAATTAACGTTACATGAAATGTTTCGCTTACTGTAGCTGAAATATTTATGCTTTGCCTGTTCCTCTTCGATTTAGGATATACCGTTGCACAAACAACATGCTGATCTCGGCCTACACCAGGTATCCGGCTAGATAGCTACGTTTTCTCTGACTAGGTGCGATGAGCATTAGCTAATACGATTTATTTTAACCACACCTTGCTAAGAAAAGACAAACTAGCTGTTTGCAGACAGTAAGATACACAAACGAATAGTGAAATGATAGAATGCATTGACCATGCAGACTGTCATTGCAAGTGGTAGTTGTGACTCGTGGTAGCAGCAAAACATGCTCTCCTTGAGTGACACCGAGTGCAGGGCTTGGTGTGTGTGGAAGGAGAGGGAGACAACTCAAGTAGCAAACGGAATAAACTATAAAAACACTGGCTTAACACAACCGTTATACAAGTAAAAACCCAAACTACTGGTATATAGTAAAATATAATATACCGCCTGGCCCTACTTTACATGATCACTATAATATTTCAGCTAAAGAATGGTTCCCAGATATTCTCTGTGTACATCTCAAGACACACTGCTATGATTTCTCCCCATTGTGGACACTCCTATGTCTGATAAGGTTACTCAGGCGGGAGAAGCTCTTGTAACATAGTTTGCACTTGAAGGGCCTCTCATTGGTGTGAATGGTCTGGTGCTGCTTCACATATTTCACCTTAGCAAAGCGCTTACCACACGTGGGGCAGGCATACGGTTTGTCGCTGTCCGTCCTAATGCTCAGCCTCCCACGTTGTGACCCAATGACACCAGAAGAGGTAGAAGCAGGAGCCACCACCCTCAGGTGGTTAGTCTTTGAGCTCCCTCCTTGACCTTTAGCCATTGTTTGGGTGTTATTGGGATTATGTGCTGTGTTATAGGCTAGGTACCTCTCGTGGTGAACGCCCATCCTGACCCTCTCTGTATTGGTGGGGTAATCCTGAGGTAACTGAGGAAGGCTAGACCCAGGCTTTCTATGAACCCAGACCCCACCAGGTGGGTCTCCCACCATTCCCTGTGAATGCTGAAGCCCAGGGTGACCTGCTCTGTTCATCATGGATACTGTGGTGTTTGTATCATATGAACAGGAGGGTCTATCTCTATCAGCCCCAGGCACTGCTTCATCTCTGCACTGAAACTGTGAAGAGAAGGGTCTGGGCTGCAGACTGGATCCCTGACTGGAGCCTCGGTCTCTCTGATGACCACCAGGACTGAGGTTGTTCAGTCCACCTGTCCCCTGGTTGTGTTCTGTGTAATGGTGGTGGAGTGTCTGTCCCTTACGGTTCGGTCCTGGTTCCAACTCGGGAAGGATGAGCGATGGCTCCTGATCCAGGGCCAGGTTTTGTGACCAGCCACTTCAGAGGTCCAGTCTCTCCTGCCAGCAACACCGGATATCAGCAGGTCCTCATGGACTGCAGACTGTAAACACAAATTGAACAGAAGAGCATATAAAGGTTTATATAAGAAACTCTTTACTGTACACACAGAAACATGATATTATAAATGTTAACCACAGTCAAGCCCATCTTTAACACTGTGATTCAAGTACCTAACAATATGGAGCCATTGGAGTTAATTATAGAAAATGTCCATCTGCGTTGATTCAAGAATAATGTTTTGGTTTTAGCCTGAGATAAGGGAAACTCAGTCCCTGCAATGATAAAAAAAAAAAAAAGTCAATCAGCACAGAGACTGATTTGGAGGCAGTATGGAGCCCTGGACCCATGCTGCTTACGCCAAATCCTGACTGCCATCAGCATGAGGCAACAGGAACAGGGATTCGTCGGACCAATGTTTTTCCACTCCTCAATTGTCCAGTGTTGGTGACCGTGTGCCCACTGGAGCCGCTTCTTCTTGTTTTTAGCTGATAGGAGTGGAACCTGGTGTGGTCGTCTGCTGCAATAGCCCATCCGTGACAAGGACCGACGAGTTGTGCGTTCCGAGATGCCGTTCTGCACACCACTGTTGTACTGCGCCATTTTATTTGTCTGTATGTGACCCGCCTGTTAGCTGGCACGATTCTTGACGTTTTTTTCACCCAGAGGACTACCACTGATTGGATGTTTTTTTCTTGATCGCACATTCTCAGTAAACCCTAGACACTGTTGTGCGTGTCTGTTGTGCGTGTCCCTGACCGCTGGCTACGTCCCTTCCGTCTTCAAGAGAGCGAGAGTTGCACCCCTTCTGAAAAAACCTACACTCGATTCCCTCCGATGTCAAACACACAGACCAGTATCCCTTCTTTCTTTTCTCTCCAAAACTCTTGAACGTGCCGTCCTTGGCCAGCTCTCCTGCTATCTCTTCAGAATGACCTTCTTGATCCAAATCAGTCAGGTTTCAAGACTAGTCATTCAACTGAGACTGCTCTTCTCTGTGTCACGGAGGCGCTCCGCACTGCTAAAGCTAACTCTCTCTCCTCTGCTCTCATCCTTCTAGACCTATCGGCTGCCTTTGATACTGTGAACCATCAGATCCTCCTCCACCCTCTCCGAGTTGGGCATCTCCGGCGCGGCCCACGCTTGGATTGCGTCCTACCTGACAGGTCGCTCCTACCAGGTGGCGTGGCGAGAATCTGTCTCCGCACCACGTGCTCTCCCACTTGGTGTCCCCAGGGCTCTGTTCTAGGCCCTCTCCTATTCTCGCTATACACCAAGTCACTTGCCTCTGTCATATCCTCACATGGCCTCTCCTATCATTGCTATGCAGACGACACACAATTAATCTTCTCCTTTCCCCCCTCTGATAACCAGGTGGCGAATCGCATCTCTGCATGTCTGGCAGACATATCAGTGTGGATGACGGATCACCACCTCAAGCTGAACCTCGGCAAGACGGAGCTGCTCTTCCTCCCGGGGAAGGACTGCCGTTCCATGATCTCGCCATCACGGTTGACAACTCCATTGTGTCCTCCTCCCAGAGCGCTAAGAACCTTGGCGTGATCCTGGACAACACCCTGTCGTTCTCAACTCACATCAAGGCGGTGACCCGTTCTCGTAGGTTCATGCTGTACAGCATTCGCAGAGTACGACCTGCCTCACACAGGAAGCGGCGCAGGTCCTATCCAGGCACTTGTCATCTCCCGTCTGGATTAGCTGCAACTCGCTGTTGGCTGGGCTCCCTGCCTGTGCCATTAAACCCCTACAACTCATCCAGACGCCGCAGCCCGTCTGGTGTCAACCTTCCCAAGTTCTCTCACGTCACCCCGCTCCTCCGCTCTCTCCACTGGCTTCCAGTTGAGCTCGCATCCGCTACAAGACCATGGTGCTGAGAGCTGTGAGGGGAACGGCACTCCGTACTTTCAGGCTCTGATCAGGCCCCTACACCCAAACAAGGGCACTGGTTATCCATCCTCTGGCCTGCTCGCCTCCCTACCTCTGAGGAAGTACAGTTCCCGCTCAGCCAGTCAAAACTGTTCGCTGCTCTGGCACCCCAATGGTGGAACAAACTCCCTCACGACGCCAGGTCAGCGGAGTCAATCAACCACCTTCGCGGAGACACCTGAAACCCCACCTCTTTAAGGAATACCTAGGATAGGATAAAGTAATCCTCCTAACCCCCCCCCTCCCCTTAAATGAGTTAGATGCACTATTGTAAAGTGGTTGTTCCACTGGATATCATAAGGTGAATGCACCAATTTGTAAGTCGCTCTGGATAAGAGCGTCTGCTAAATGACTTAAATGTAAATAATGTAAATGTGCGTGAAAAGCCCAGGAGGCCGTTTCTGAGATACTGGAACCGGCGCGCCTGGCCCAACGATCAAAGTTGCTTAGGTTACTCGTTTTGCCCATTCTAACGTTCAAACAAACAGTAACGGAATACCTCGGTGCCTGTCTTCCTGCTTTATATAGCAAGCCACGGCCGCGTGAATCACTGTCTGCAGGAGCAAATCATTTTCGTGAACGGGATGGTGTACCTAATAAACTGTGTGAGTATGTCTCCCTTACCTTGCTCCCCCATCTTTAGTCCACTCAGAAGATCAATGCTCTCTGGTTCGTCTTCTATTGTCTCCTCTTTGACCAGCAGCAGATCAGGCTTCCCATCCTCCATGTCTACTGACTGTAAGAGATACAGAGTGAGAGGATGTTGGATCAAGAAATCTGATATGAGCACCCTGCTATGGAGCATCTTCTGATTGGGCAGAGAGGGATTGCTATGAGTACTATGCAAACGTGTTAGTTGATGTGACTACTTGACAATCTTTAATGGTTTGATAATTGAAAGGCATAGTCCCACACTTAAGACAAAATGTATCCACAAACCATCTCAGAAAAGGTCTTAGGAGTACTGTTAAAACCTGTTTTAAGACGACAACAACAAAAAACAGCTCAGAGTTGTTTTTAGGATGATGTTAAGACACTGCCCAGACAGTCTGAGCCAGGAGTAAAATCAACTCATAAGTTTTCAGCTGGCAATCACGACAGTTTGAGGTACCGCAAAGGAGAGACCGTGATGATGCTTATTGACATTGGTTATTCCCCATCATTTGCAACAATCGCGATGAGGCATCGCCCGCTGTGAACTCTATAGCACGCTTCAGACAACGACAGTGAATGGGACTGTACATCAAATGTAATTTCCGACTGACGCGATCACTTTGCCTACTCTTATTTATTGCTTAAAATGTTGGCACGAATAACCTTTGCGACACATCTCCTTTGCATAGAGTTGATCAGGCTGCTGATTGATTGTGGAATGTTGTCTCACTCCTCTTCAAGGTACCGGAACGAAACAGTCCGAAACGGAGAGGTGCCGGATCCTGCTCCTCAAATTAAACACTGGTTTTGGAATATTGACAAGTTCCAGTTGGGATACAAGTGCGCTCTGATCGTCTCAATTATCATTTTGGCCAAAAAAGTGTCCGACTCGAGTGATTGACAAGTGCTCACTCCATTAAAGGCTTAGGCCATATTTTTGAGCAGCTTTGATGTTAAGCTCCAAAGGGATAACTTGAAAGAACATGTAGGTAATTAAGCATAGCATATGAAATAGACCTCATGAAATCATTGTCAAACGCGCAAGAGATACTGTTGCATGTAGGTCTAGATCATTTGATTGATCATATAGAAATATCAACAAACAAAATGAACAACTCTAAAGCAATTGCCTGTCTATGGCGCAGGAACCACTGACTCGCTGCATTTTCCTATTATCAAGACACCTGCTGATAACTCTTAACTGGTTAGGACATCTCATGAGGTCTCCTAAATATCTGTCGACTAGGTGGGACTCATGACTAAAGAGGTTTCATGCATAGCTTCTATTTTTACCCGTAAGAGTAGGAGTAAAATGTATCTTCTCAGCACGTACGACCAATTTTCTACTTTGAGTCGCTTTATGGATAGCGGTCCGAACGAAGTCTCAGAGTAGAAGTGCTGATCGAGGATCAGTTCACCACCTGTCTATATAGTCTTATTCATTACGATCTAAAAGGTAAAACTGATCCGAGATCGGCACTCCTGCTCTGAGACACTGTGGATACGGGCACTGAACTAATACCATACAGACAGTAGTTCACAGTGGGCTCACCTCAGTGAGATTGTGTGGGGTCCTGTGCTGCTCAGCTGGTTCCACTGTGGGTTCAGGAGGAGGTGTAATCTGATTGTCCTCCATGACCATGGTCCCCTCAGGGTTCCCCAGACCCTCCTCACACCCCTCATCCTTCAACAGCAGCACCTCTGGACCCTCCTCCTCCTGGAAGAGACAGGTGATACAGATTACACAGACATACACTCCCTCAGAGGTGTATCATACGAAGCCAGCTAGATCTACTCAGGGTTTCACAATCCAGCTCAGGCTTCATCAGTACTACAACGGTGGATATTGCTCATCCGCCTGCCCGCTAACTCTAGCAGGCTTGGAACTGCGCAACACTGAAACATCAATCCATGGGTGGGTCAGTGCCACATTTTCATTTGTGCCGAAATCAAAATGAAGGAAAAAGTTATCTTGCAAATTCAGCAGGCTATGGTGTGAAATAGGATTTTAGAAGTACCGTCTTCATTTTATTACTTAGCGTTAATGCTGTTTTTGTTGTGCTTATCAATGCATGTGCACCTTTTTTCCCACTCTTATCTATATATATATATATGTGTATTTGTTAAACAAAAGTTGTACTGTGCTGTGAAGTTTTAAATACATTCTGTCATTACTAAATAATGTGACAGGTATTTTACTATTTAACACAGAAAACATTTGATTTTATAAAATATTGAAGTGTTCTTACTCAAATTAATAGGTGATGATGCATTCTTTGCGAGAGGGAGGTAATCTGATTTTAATTGGTCCTCAAGGAATGCTTACTAACAGGGATGTAAACACATTTTTTGTGGATATGGAAAATATCTAACACTTTACATATTGCGTTTATATTTCTGTTGTATATATAATTGTGGAACGAACAGCGGACTGAAGATGGGACGGTCAGGCATTTGTGCGGTTGAGTCCATTCTTTTCTGTAACATGGACTCCTAACAAGGCAATGAAACTTCGTAGTTCCTTGCTGAAACAAGCAACATGTTGTATTATGCCATCATTGACTTGAATGGGGACGCCGGTTCTATTCATCATATTTCTATGGCAGAACATGCAGTCAGGAGTGAAGGAGAGGAGAAAATGTGTGCCTTTACAATGTGGCAGGCCAATTACCTTCATCCAAAATTCCATGACCGTCACTGCCGTAGTGTAGGTATATTTAGTAAGTGTATATTTGTTCTAAAGCGCTGTTGGGTGTATGCAGAATAGGGTGAGATCAGATGTGATGTATACTAAAGAGAGTCTCAATGAAAGTCTCAGAATGAAAAGTCCCATTTTATGTTTATTAAACAAGTTTTAAATACATCATATGAAAACCACACATACTTCCGGAACTACAAATCTGCATGGACTTGATGAACTGCATTCATTTTCTCATTAAAAGTGTCTTGGGGGAAAAAATTAAGTAGTTGAATGGAAGTAATGAAATAGACATTTGTGAATATCATATTGCCTACATAGTACAAACACTATGTAAGAGACTCATTAAGCTTATAAATGCCTTTATATATCACACAATGCTTGAATAAAATATTCCACACAAATCTGTTATTCCCATTATTTCTATCTCTACTTTGCACATTCTTCCACTGCAAATCAACCATTCCAGTGTTTTACTTGCTATATTGTATTTACTTCGCCACCATGGCCTTTTTTTTGCCTTTACCTCACTTGCTCACATTGTATATAGACTTATTTTTCTACTGTATTATTGACTGTATGTTTGTTTTACTCCATGTGTAACTGTGTTGTTGTATATGTCGAACTGCTTTGCTTTATCTTGGCAGGCCGCAATTGTAAATGAGAACGTGTTCTCAACTTGCCTACCTGGTTAAATAAAGGTGAAATAAAAATGTTAAAAAATTCCCGTTATTCTGACAACCATCAAAATGAACCTTCGTCTTTAAAGGAAGACTCAGCGCTATGAGGTTTCCACTATCAGAACTGCAGATATTTTGATGAGCGTGATGCTAGACTTTGCTCTCTGTCACACAGAGTATCTGTGCATGCACACGGGTTCGCTTCACGTTGCTATAACGTGGTAGCTGTGGTACCAAAACCGCAGAGACGTTAAGCCTCATGCTTAGTTGTTGCGCAAATTGACCCGCTACTGTTATTAACTTTGTGCATGTACGTCATCTTGCAGAGTTTAGCTTTAATGCAGGGTTGGATTGAAATGTCAGAAGCTATCGACTGGAATTGTTTATTTTCGATGTTATTGAGTGTAATGGTTTTTCTTTTGGTGTATCCTGAGGTAGCTCCTCTCTGAGAACCTATTCCCACAGTGATTACAGGCAAACGGCCTTTCTCCAGTGTGGACCCTCAGGTGCATCTTCAGTTGGTGTTGATGGGAGAACCTCTTTTCACACTGGGGGCAACTGTATGATTTCTCCCCTGTGTGGACCCTCTGGTGCCTCTTCAGGTTGCCAGCCTGGGCGAAGCGCATATGACACTGGGTACAGCTGAAGGGTTTCACCCCTGTGTGGACCCTCTGGTGGATCTCCAACTTCTGGGTGCAGCTGAAGCCTTTGTTACAGAACATTCAGAGGAACCGTTTGTCTCTACTATTGCCTGATGTTGCTCCCCCTCCCTGAGTCTCGGCTCTAGATCTGTCGTTTGAGTTCAATACCTGATCAAAAATGATGCGGCCGTGTGAATCGGAAGGCCCCATCGACGTGGACACTGGGTCGGGACCGCTGAACGTATGTAAAGGGGAGTGGGTTGTCTCTAAGCTTTCCCTGTAGTCTAAGTCGTCACTGGTGCTGCCCTGTGAGTGTCCTTCTCCTAACTGAGTCTCGTCTATATTCCATGTCAGAGGAGCGTCGCCTTCCACTTTCACAGTCACTTCATCTACGACCAGACCCTCCCCTTTCTTATCTAGGCACCCTTCAGAGTATACAGTACTACTGTACCGGTTCCAGTCCCCTCTAGACAGATCAGTCTGTGTCTCTAAATCCAAGGATATGTTGCCAGGGTCCATCTCTGTGGTGTAAGAACAAGACGGATCATCACCTCCAGTGTTTAACGCGTAACTTATCTCCATAGGAATTAACCGTTCCCTGGCTCTGGTGTAATACCGATAAGTACTCTGAGCCGGGAGAAGGAGGACAGCCCAGTCTACCCAGACTCAGTCTCTTTGGGTCTGATCTGTGGTCAGATCCTGTGTGTGAGAGCATTTGTGTTACAGTTAAAGTCTTGGTGTCTGTCTCTGACTTGAGGACGGCGTTCGGCGTTCCACTGACCTCCGTGATGCTGCATCTGGTCCTGGGCTGCGCTGGGGTGGTAGTGGGGTCCTTTGTGGCTACAGGGGGCTCTCCAGCCGCTCCAGTCTGGATGTCTCTGCGTTGCCGTGGGTCCTCCTCTCCTTCAGACCGCTCCAGCTTGACCCCAGGACCTACAGTCTCTGTATCTGCAGACTGACACAAGAGGTTATTACAGGCACATGAGTTGAATAGGGTAACAATGGCATAGTGAAGTCTCACAGGCAGATAAATGCTGATGTACATGTAAGGAAGTGAATATCTGAGGGGAGCCTTTCTGAAATGTACTGTAATACCATTACACTGACCTCTATCACTATAATGTGCTGGGTTGAGGTTCCACTCCCCTCATCAACAGTGATTGGTTGGTCATCTCCCCATGTATTGTGTCCCGCTGGCTTCACAAAGCTCCTGTGGCCTCCAGTGAGATGTCCTTCACCTGAGAGAGTGATTGGGGGGGAAAAGTGGTTAGGTACTGTCAATGCTCAACGCTATATTGTACACTATTGACAGTTTTGACACTAGAAATGTCAAGGATGTAAGGTGACACTAAGCATAACTTCTTGATATACTATTTATAGATGGATTGATTGTTACATGCTTCATATTCTTTTCAATTATAATTAATAGGAAATGCAGTGAATCAAGATTCTGGTTAGAAAATGATTGTTTTTTTGCAAGTTAGTTAAGTAAGTAAAGTGGAGTTATTGTATACTATCCCAAAACTGACCAAGACCCAAATCTGGTTAACCTGTTGTTCACGCATCTGAAGTCACACGTGCGCAGATCGCCCCGCAGCATCCACATTCAGAAAAATGTACCTCTTGCGATTCCTCTGTATCTGTCGAGAATCTTGACACTACCGGGACGACTGGCGAGGGCGCGCTCTCGCACCACCTTCAGGTCCAGTAGCTGTAGTTTCCTCCGCAATGCCCTGTTTTCTTTCTGGCTTTGAGTTATTTCCAAACGAAACACTGCATAGTCGTCGTCTACGAGTTTACAGATCTCTGCCACGGCTGCATTCGCTAGCACCTCCATGATGGAGGCTATTTGAGTGTGAAAAACCATACAGTTAGCCATTGTTAGCAGCTAGCTAACGTTAGTTACCTATTAACAGATCTATCCACCAAGTCCTGTCCCCAACGCGAATTAAAAACTACCTGGGATAAGTATGTGATGCTGTGTAGTTAAATTAGTCATATTTCGAGTTCCAGGGGGTTAATAAACGTCTAAATAACAACAAGAACGCTAAAGTGAAAATTGTTGGTCACTTCTATTTACACTTCCTCAGTGGTTTGTAAATCGCGTTTGACAACCACATTTATTGATGCATTACCGCCACCTACTGGACTGTGGACCAGAGCTGGATAAGGTCAGAAGTTGAATCCTATCCAATTAAACAATTCTCCCTATCGGAAATACATCATTACCTTAAGGTTTTCTTAACAATTAAATTAAACTTGGCTGTTCAATACCATTATTCCTACTAATAAAACTGTCCCTTTCCCTCCCATATCGCTGTCACTGAAATAGAATGTGTTCCACTCTCTCCATCTCCTGGCATTGATCACACTTCCCAGTCGGATGTTTCCCTAATTTCAAAGTGCTGTTGAGCCTTGTGTGTCCCAGTTTCAGTCTTGTGATTACGTCTTCCTCCCTTCTCTGTTGACCTGAGGACCCCCCCCACCTTTTCCTGGATCTTATACAGGTGTCTTCCCTTTCCCTCCCTGTTCCACAATTCTATCCATTACAGTTTTTTTCTGATTGCTTATCTTATCTATCTTTGAAACTATAGGCTATTTTTGCAAAACTCTACACACTAACCACCAAAACATTATAAAATTCTTGCAAAACTCTTTACTCTTAAAAAAATGCATTTGCATCAATTCAGTACACACAAACCATCTTTTGAATAAGCACACGAAGCACCAACTACGCACTGATAGTACAAATGAAAAACACTTGTGGCTTTTACTTTTTCTGTGTGCAGGGCATAGCAGTTTGCAATAAAGTTTTGTCATACATGTAGTAAACACAGGTATCCAAATGTGTAAATTATGGATGTGTATTCCGAACATAACAAACTATCAATACAAATAAGGGGGAAAAGGTTTTTTCCCCTCAATGTTCTCCTCAAACAACAAAAGCGCAGTAGAAGAAAACAAAAACATTTGTGTTAGAAAAAAAAGAACAGAAGAAAATTAGGCTAAATCTCGCCGCCTTTGTGGGTCTGGCCATAAGACTTCATCCACATCACATGCGATGTTGTCTTGAGCTAGGCAGCGTGGAAAGTATCGCCTGGAGTCCCGTATCCAGGCCTGGCATGACCCCTGATCGATGTCTCCACAAGCCTCCTCCATTGCCTGTAGAAGGGGTATGCGTTGGTGGGGCTGGCGATCGTACACCTTCCAACGCCATGCAGAGAAGAATTCTTCAATAGGATTCAAGAACGGAGAGTATGGGGGGAGATTGAGTGAGATGAAAAGTGGGTGACCTGTGAACCAATTGCGGACCACAGCAGCCCGGTGGAAACTAACATTGTCCCAGATGATAACGTACCTGGGCTGCTCTGGCCCCTGGTCATTAGGGATTAGTCTGTTATGGAGGGTGTCCAGAAATATGATAATGTGTGCAGTGTTGTATGGGCCTAGGATTGCATGATGGTGAAGGACGCCGTTTTGACTAATAGCCGCACACATTGTTATGTTGCCACCACGTTGTCCCGGGACGTTGATGATGGCACGGTGTCCAATGATATTTCTGCCGCGGCTCCTTGTTTTTGCAAGGTTGAAACCTGCCTCGTCCACATATATTAGCTCATGATGCACTGCATCTGCTTCTAGCTCCATGACACTCTGAAAGAGACAAAACAATGTAGCACAGTAGGAAAAGACAGGGATCAGTCAATATGATGTAGCACCATATACTTCCAGATGCAGTACCAGTGATAGGATAGTATAGCTTACCTGCACATATTCATATCTCAGTTGTTTTACACGGTCTGAGTTTCTTTCGAAAGGGACTCTGTACAGCTGCTTCATCCTAATTCTATTGCGTTTCAGTAGACGAGACAGTGCAGAGAGACTCACTCTGTTGACGTTTTGGAATACGGTGTTATCTGCCATTATGTGGTCCTGCAGTTCTCTGAGTCTGATGCAGTTATTTGCAATGACCATATTTACAATGTGGGTCTCCTGCTCTGGGGTGAACAGTCGACCTCTTCCGCCAGATGCTGGTTTTCTTGCAGTTCTGTAAAAACATTTGAATGGTTTTAGTGATAGATCCTTCTCATTATGAACGTACAGTACATATTACTGTACCAGTAAGACTACAGCACTTAGTCTCATTTCGAAATATCCAGATGATACCTGTAACATTATAGCGGCTCAGATTTGGTTGAACCCGTTGCCCAGTCTCCCTCATGCTCGTCCCATGGTTGACAACATGGTCAACCACAGTCGCTCTGATTTCATCAGTTATTGTGTTCCTGACTCCTCGTCCTCTCCTTCTCCCCGTCCTACTTCACCTCCTCGTCCTCCTCTAGTTCTCACCCCTCTTACTCTCTGTCCAATACTGGCCTCCATTGTTGTCCAAACCAAATGTTTACCTGTGGCCTTTATAGTGCTCAAGCTCTGATTTGTAAGTGAACTCATTATCTAAAAGTGTTTTCACATGTGGAAAGGCAAATGGCGAAATTGTGTAGCAATGTAGAGACCAATGTTTACAGTTTTGCTAGAAGTATGTTATTAAATTGCAAACTGAGTGTAAAGCAGAGAACGTGCATTCAGTTTGGCACACTTGGTTAAAGCATTGGCTACAAGTGTTAATGGTTTCAGAGATGGTGCTTCAAGAATCGCTGTTAGTGTTTAAGCATAAAAAAACACTAATCTCTTGGCCTCTGCTTTACTTAATAGAAAGGATCTTATTGGTTGGCGACATGACGTCATAGCTCAAAGGGTGTGGTTGAATGAAAAAGGTATGCACGCTGTCCTTTTGAAATGCAGAACTGCTTATTACATTACACATCAAATCTCCTATGATCAACATCTTTCAAGCTCAGAGCACTTGTTTAGAAAGAACAGTGTGTTAGCAAGAACAGAGTAGAAAATAATATAATTACTTTATTCCATCTACACTGAACAAAAATACGATTTACAGTTCATATAAGGAAATCAGTCAATTGAAATAAATAAACGAGGCCCTAATATATGGCTTGCACATGACTGGGAATACAGATGCATATATTGGTCACAGATACCTTTTAAAACAAAGTAGCGGCTGGTTCAGAAAACCAGTCAGTATCAGACCACCATTTGCCTCATGCAGCGCAACACATCTCCTTCCCATATAGTTGATCAGGCAGTTGTTTGTGTCCTGTGGAATGTTGTCCCACTCTTCAATGGCTGTGCGATGTTGCTGGATATTGGCGGGAAGTGAAACACGCTGTCGTACGTGTCGACCCAGAGCATCCCAAACATGCTCAATTGGGTGACATGTATGGTGAGTATGCAGGCCATGGAAGAACTGGGACATTTTCAGCTTCCAGGAATTGTGTACCGATCCTTGCGACATGTGGTCATTGCATTATACTGAAACATGAGGTGATGGCGGCGGATGAATAGCATGGCAATGGGCATCAGGATCTCATCACATCAGCAAACCATTCGCCCACACGACACCATACACGCTGTTTGCCATCTGGCCGGTACAGTTGAAACTGGGATTCATCCGTGAAGAGTACACTTTTCTAGCATGCCAGTGGCCATCGAAGGTGTGCATTTTCCCACTTAAGTCGGTCACGATGCCAGACTGCAATCAGGTCAAGACCCTGGTGAGGACGACGAGCACGCAGCTGGGCTTCCCTGAGACGGTTTCTGACCATTGTGAGCAGAAATTCTTCGGTTTCATCAGCTGTCCGGATGGCTGGTCTCAGACAATCCCGCAGGTGAATAAGCCGGATGTGGAGGTCCTGGGCTGGCGTGGAGACACGTGGTCTGTGGTTGTGACGCCGGTTGGATGTACTGCCAAATTCTCTAAATTGACATTAGAGGTGGCTTATGGTAGACAAATGAACATTCAATTATCTGGCAACAGCTCTGGTGGACATTCCTGCAGCCAGCATGCCAATTGCACGCTCCCTCAAAACTTGAGACTTCTGTGGCGTTGTGTTGAGTGACCTTTTATTGTCCCCAGCACAAACTGCACCTGTGTAATTCTTAATATGCCACACCTGTTAGGTAGATGGATTATCTTGGCAAAGGAGAAATGCTCTCTAACACAGATGTAAACACATTTTAGAGAAATAAGCTTTTTGTGCGTATGGACAATTTCCGGGATCTTTTATTTCAGCTCATAAAACATGGGACCAACACTTTATATGTTGCGTTTATATTTTTGTTCAGTGTACATCACCTCAGTATGTTAAATATTAAACTGACCTTGTTCTAGCCTAGGTTTAGTTTCTCTAAAAACATATTTACACAAGCCCGTTTCAAATGAAAAGTTAACAAAGGGGTTGTTGAGTGATACAGTGGCTTGCGAAAGTATTCACCCCCTTGGCATTTTTCCTATTTTGTTGCCTTACAACCTGGAATATAAAATAGATTTTTGGGGGTTGTATCATTTGATTGACACAACATGCCTACCACTTTGAAGATACAAAATATTTTTTATTGTGAAACAAACAAAAAATAAAACAGAAAACTTGAGCGTGCATAACTATTCACCCCCCCCCCCCCCCCCCCCCAAGAGCCACCTTTTGCAGCAGTTACAGCTGCAAGTGTCTTGGGGTATGTCTCTAAAAGTTTGGCACATCTAGGCACTGGGATCTTTGCCCATTCTTCAAGGCAAAACTGCTCCAGCTTCTTCAAGTTGGATGGGTCCGCTGGTGTACAGCATTCTTTAAGTCATACCACAGATACTCAATTGTTGAGGTCTGGGCTTTGACTAGCCATTCCAAGACATTTAAATGTTTCCCCTTAACCACTTGAGTGTTGCTTTAGCAGTATGCTTAGGGTCATTGTCCTGCTGGAAGGTGAACCTCCTTCCCAGTCTCAAATCTCTGGGAGACTGAAACAGGTTTCCCTCAAGAATTTCCCTGTATTTAGCGCCATCCATCATTCCTTCAATTCTGACCAGTTTCCCAGTCCCCGCTGATGGAAAAACAGGTGTTTTCGGGGTGATGAGAGGTGTTGGGTTTGCGCCAGACATAGCGTTTTCCTTGATGGCCAAAAAGCTAAATTTGTGTCTCATCTGACCAGAGTACCTTCTTCCATATGTTTGGGGAGTCTCCCACATGCCTTTTGGCGAACACCAAACATGTTTGCTTAAGCAAGGGCTTTTTTCTGGCCACTCTTCCGTAAAGCCCAGTTCTGTGGAGTATACGGCTTAAAGTGGTCCTATGGACAGATACACCAATCTCCACTGTGGAGCTTTGCAGCTCCTTCAGGGTTATCTTTGGTCTCTTTGTTGCCTCTCTGATTAAAGCCTTCCTTGCCTGGTCTGTGAGTTTTGGTGGGTGGCCCTCTCTTGGCAGGTTTGTTGTGGTGCCATATTCTTTCCATTTTTTAAACAATGGATTTAATGGTGCTCCATGGGATGTTCAAAGTTTCTGATATATTTTTATAACCCATCCCTTATCTGTACTTCTGCACAACTTTGTTTGGAGAGCTCCTTGGTCTTCATGGTGCCACTTGCTTAGTGGCGTTGCAGACTCTGGGGTGTATATATACTCAGATCATGTGACACTTAAATAAAGTCCATCTGTGTGCAATCTAACTAATTGTGTGACTTCTGAGGGTAATTGGTTGCACCAGATCTTATTTAGGGGCTTCATAGCAAAGGGGTTGAATACATATGCACGCACCACTTTTCCATTTAATTTTTTTTTTTTTTAACAAGTAATTATTTTCATTTCACTTCATCAATTTGGACTATTTTGTGTATGTCGATTACATGAAATCCAAATAAAAATCGATTTAAATTACAGGTTGTAATGCAACAAAATAGGAATAATGCCGAGGGTGATGAATTATCTTCTTACCCCAAGACATTTCACATGATAACTATATGTCAGCTAAAGAATGGTTCCCAGATATCCCCTGTGTACATCTAAAACCACACTGCTACGATTTCTCCCCATTGTGGACACTCCTATGTCTGATAAGGTTACTTAGAAACTCTTGTTACACAGTTTACACTCATGAGGAGGAAGGATAATAAATTGGTAACAGAATTACTACCCTCTTTCCATTTACTGTAACAAGCATCCTCACTCACTGAGCACCGACCGACACTGGACGTCCATGGTAGGGCTTAGTGTTTTCCACAAGCACATGGAGTAGCCAGCCAAATAGAAAAAGTAGCCAGCCAGGATCCCCCGGGTTAAGAACTTTTTGCAGAACTAGCCCTCTTCTGGCACATTTTAATGGCATCCAAAACACACAGCGAAATTATAGAATACTTTATTGAGTTGACCTCCCAGATTGAAAAACATTGTTGTGGTATTGTGTTGTAAATTACTGAAAATGTATGAATTCTGTGTATTGTTAGTTGTTTTGGATATTGTCTAGACCTATCTGATCAGGACTGTTTAAGTACGAGAACATTATGCTTTTTATTTTTACATTTATTCTTCTCTTGAGGTTAAAGTAGTTTATTGCAAGATATGAATTGCTTTGGTATTGTAGTTTAACTGACACCCGGCCCAGAAAGACAATTTCCATACACGGCCACAGAGAATTCAGATTCGAAAATTCCTATTTCCGTATAAAGTCAGCTGTTCGTTATCACACCCCAAAAAAAGACTTAGTTTATGGCGGTTATTTTAGAATAAGGCTGTAAGTTCAGGCCAAAGAGTTCAATCTTGGTTTCATCAGACCAGAGAATCTTGTTTCTCATGGTCGGAGAGTCCTTTAGGGGCCTTTTGGCAAACTCTAAGCATGCTGTCGTGCCGTTTACTGAGGAGTAGCTTCCGCATGGCCACTCTACCATAAAGACCTGTTTGATGGAGTGCTGCAGAGATGGTTGTCCTTCTGGAAGGTTCTCCCTTCTAAACAGAGGAACTCTGGAGCTCTGTAAGAGTGACCATCGGGTTCTTCGTCACCTCCCTGACCAAGGCCCAATTGTTCAGTTTAGCAAAGGTCTAAATACTTATGAAAATAAGGTAAAAATATCTATTTTCGCTTTGTCATTATGGAGTATTGTGTGTAGATTGATGAGATTTTTTTTGATTGAATCCATTTTAGAACAAGGCTGTAATGTAACAAAATATGGTATAGTTAGCATTGACTCATGAAATTACCTCTAACTTTCTGCATACTGGATGTAGAGACGTAAAAATGGTATCCACCTGACTCTGGGGAAGTGGATAAAGGGATCCATTGCCAGAATCCCGAACTATGCCTTTGATGGTTTGGTAATTCTAAGGCATGGTTCTACACTTAACACAAAATTTGTCAAGACCAGGGCCCATATCCACAAAGCGTCTAAGACTAGGAGTGTTGATCTAAGATCTTTACAAATAACCATATTCATTATGATCTAAAAGGCTAAAATGATCCTAGATCAGCACTCCTTCTCTGAGAGGGTTTGTGGATACAGGCCCTAACCTAATACCATACAGACAGTAGTTCACAGTGGGCTCACCTCAGTGAGACTCTGTGTGGTCCTGTGCTGTTCAGCTGGTTCCTCTGTGGCTTCAGGAGGAGGTGTAGTCTGGTTCTCCCCTCAGGGTTTCCCAGACCCTCCTCAT
Organism: Salvelinus sp. IW2-2015; assembly: GCF_002910315.2. NCBI lineage: Eukaryota > Metazoa > Chordata > Actinopteri > Salmoniformes > Salmonidae > Salvelinus > Salvelinus sp. IW2-2015. Next base: position 15,100 of record NW_019943034.1, on the reverse strand, counting down.
ACCCCTCCTCCTTCACCAGAAGCACCTCTGGATCCTCCTCTTCCTGGAAGAGACAGGTGATACAGACATCAACTGAGTTTACAAAATATTAAGAATCCCTGCTCTTTCCATGGCAGACTGACTAGGTGAATCCAGGTGAAAGCTACGATCCCTTATTGATGTCACTTGTTAAATCCACTTCAATCAGTGTAGGTGAAGGGGAGGAGACAGGTTAAAAAATGATTTTTAAGCCTTGAGACAATTGAGACATGGATTGTGCATGTGTGCCATTCAGAGGGTGAATGTGCCTATGAACGGGGTATGGTAGTAGGTGCCAGGCACACCGGTTTATCTCAAGAACTGCAACGCTGCTGGGTTTTTCATGCTCAACAGTTTCCCATGTGTATCAAGAATGGTCCACCCCCCAATGTGCATCCAGCCAACTTGACACAACTGTGGGAAGCGTTGGAGTCAACATCCCTGTGGAACGCTTTCAACACCGTGTAGAGTCCATGACCAGACGAATTGAGGCTGTTCTGAGGGCAAAAGGGGGTACAACTCAATATTAGGAAGGTGTTCCTAATGTTTGGTATACTCATTGTACACTCCCTTGGGTACGTACACACAGACACGGAGTGACATGGAGTGTTTACCCATCCCCACTACATAAATATGTTGTGGGTAAAAATAAGTCAGCTATGATAAATCAAGTCAGACAAACCTGACTAAACTATTTTGACGTGTACAGTAGGTGTTTGTTAGTGTGTGGGTATATTTAAGTGTATATTGGTTTTAAAGTGCTGTTGTGTGTATGCAGAATAGGGTGAGATCAGATGTGATGTGTACTAAAGAGAGTCTCAATGAAAGTCTTAGAATGAAAAGTCCCATTTTGTGTTTATTAAACAAACACGTTTTAAATACACCATATGAAAACCACACATACACGTATCAATTAAATCGGCATGTACTTGATATACTTTATTCATTTTCTCATTAAAAAGTGTCTTGGGAAAAACATTTAATAGTTGAATGGAAGTAATGAAATAGGCATTTGTGAACATCATATATCCTACACAGTACAAACAATATGTAGCAGACTTTGCAGGATTATATATCACACAATGTCTGGATGCAATATTCTACCCAGGAATATTCAACACTGAAATCTGTTACTCTTGTTATTCCAAATGCATCTGTGGCTATTTTCTGTTGACAATGAAAATTCATCTTTGTGTTTAATGCAGGGTTTGATCTAAACATCTAACGAGTGAAAAGGTTACTTTCTATTTTATAGAGTGGAATGGTTTTTCTGCTGGTGTATCCTGAGGTAGCTCTTCTCTGAGAACCTCTTCCCGCAGTGCGTACAGGTGAATGGCCTCTCTCCCGTGTGGATCTTCAGGTGCATCTTCAGCTTGTGCTGGTGGGAGAACCTCTTCTCACACTGAGTACAGCTGTATGGTTTCTCCCCTGTGTGGACCCTCTGGTGCCTTTTCAGGTCACCAGCCTGGGCGAAACGCATGTGACACTGGGTACAGCTGAAGGGTTTCACCCCGGTGTGGACCCTCTGGTGCCTTTTCAGGCTGGACGAGTGTGAGAAACTGACCCGGCATAGGTGGCAGAGGAATGGTTTCTCCCCCGTGTGAATCCTCTGGTGGATCTCCACCTGTTTGGGGAAATTGAAGGCTTTCTCACAGAACGAACACGGGAAGCTCTTCTCTTTGGCGCAGCCACCTTTACTGATTCCATCTCTACTACTGTCATTGGTCAAAGGGCTTGTGTAGCCATTTAGTGTTGAGGTACTTGTGTTGTCTGAGGTCTGGTTTAACATTAGGAGAGTGTGAGGAGGACGAAGGCCAGGGAGTGTCTGTGTTGTCACAGGGTCCATGTTCCAGTTGATAGATCCTATAGAAGGCAGGCTGAAGGCAGCACCTGTTAGGGGGTTAACCTGAGGCCCCATCAGTCTCTCTGAATCACAACTATAGGAGCAGGACGGAGCATCGCTAGCCGAGTCCGTTTCTATTCTCTTCCGCCACAAACTGACACCTCCCCGTCCCCGGAGACCAAGTCTACGCCTCGCCCAGGTCTCAGCCAGTCTGTTGTCATGGAGACTAAGTTCAGATGTCGTTTTGTGTTCGACTGTCTGTTTCTGGTTGTGGTTAACAGTGTTGTACCCCAGCCCAGAGTTGACGATGCTGTCCCATCCACTGACCTCCACTATGTCGCCTCTGGTCCTGGACTGCACAGTGATGTCATCCCCTGAGCCCTTGGATGCACCTGTCTGGGAATCCAAGATGGCTGTCCAGTCTCCTCTGTTAGCCTCCAGCCAACCACCTGCAGGAAGGGGTTACAAAATAGACTTTACAAACATGTCAGAGGAAACTCTACACATTTAGTTTTGAGTCAATTACCTGGTGAAGTAACTATTTCGTTTTTTGGTATTTAAAGAAGTTGTATTGATTTGATTTTATGAATGAAAATAATAGCCAGGTGCATCACTATTCCCATTGAAGATCTATTACTGTATGTAGGCTATATGTATTTCTCTCTTACCTTGCTCCCCCATCTTTAGTCCACTCAGCAGATCAATGCTCTCTGGTCCGTCTTCTATTGTCTCTTCTTTGACCAGCAGCAGATCAGGCTTCCCATCCTCCATGTCTACTGACTGTAAGAGATACAGAGTGAGAGGATGTTGGATCAAGACATCTGATATGAGCAACCTGCTATGGAGCATCTACTGATTGGGCAATGAGGGATTGCTATGAGTACAATGCAAACATGTTAGTTGATTTGATTACTTGATACTCTAATGGTTTGATAATTCAAAGGCTCACCTCAGTGAGACTGTGTGTGAACCTGTTCTGCTCAGCTGGTTCCTCTGTGGGTTCAGGAGATGTAGTCTGGTTGTCCTCCATGACCATGGTTCCCTCTGGGTTCCCCAGACCCTCCTCACACCTCTCCTCCTTCACCAGCAGCACCTCTGGACCCTCCTCCTCCTGGAAGAGACAGGTGATACAGATTACACAGACATAGACTCCCTCAGGTACGTACACACACAGATAATAAAAACACTTTCAACATGGAGTGTTTACCCATCCGTTCGAGTCCTATACTGTAGTTACAGAATAGCTTCATTGTTGTTAAACCTATCATATAGCCTAGCGTCCATGATTGACTCTGTCACCCCATCCCCTTTTGTGCCTTCCTAGTTCCCCTGTGTTCGCCCAACCTAAACCCTTACCCTAAACCAGGTTCGTATCCTCTACCCAACCCCTTGACTAGTTGGGCCCAAGCTTGCTGTACAACATTAAAACCTATTCAGTCTGTCTACAAACAGGCTCTCAAAGTGCTTGATAGGAAGCCCAATAGCCATCATCACTGTTACATCTTCAGAAAGCATGAGCTCCTGAGTTGGGAAAATCTTGTGCAATACACRGARGCATGTRTTGTATTCAAGATCCTAAATGGCCTGGCTCCCCCTCCACTCAGTATTTTTGTTAAACAGAAAACCCAAACATATGGCAGCAGATCCACAAGGTCTGCCATGAGAGGTGACTGTATAGTTCCCTTAAGGAAAAGCACCTTTAGTAAATCCGCTTTCTCTGTGAGAGCTTCCCATCTCTGGAATACACTGCCATCAGACACACATAACTGCACCACATATCACACTTTCACAAAAGGCATGAAGACATGGCTAAAGGTCAATCAGATTTGTGAACATAATCTCTAGCTGTGTATTGCCGCTTTCCATGTTGTCTGTAGCTTATGAGGTGTGGAAACACTTTGTTGCTTTTATGAATTTTGTCTTGCTGCTTTTTGTTTTATGTTGCTCTGTCTGTATGCTACGTCTTGCTTGTCCTATGTTGCTCTGTCTGTATGCTATGTCTTGCTTGTCCTATGTTGCTCTGTCTGTATGCTATGTCTTGCTTGTCCTATGTTGCTCTGCGTGTGCTCACTGCTCAATGATTGTCTATAGTTTAATTGTTTTTAATAACCTGCCCAGGGACTGCGGTTGAAAATTAGCCGGCTGGATAAAACCGGCACTTTTACTGAAACGTTGATTAATGTGCACTGTCCCTGTAAAAATAAAATAAACTCATACCTCTAACTCTTTTTATCTGTCCTGTTTTGTCTGGACCTTTTGATTTTTTAAATTGCATTATTATCATTGTAGACATATGTTGTTGGTAAAGAATAAGTTGGCTATGATAAGTCATCATTAGACAAACCTGACTAAACTATTTTGAGGTGTACAGTAGGTGTTTGTTAGTGTAGGTATATTTAGTAAGTGTATAAAGCATAATCAGGTGTATGCAGAATAGGGTGAGATCAGACGTGATGTACAGTCGTGGCCAAAAGTTTTGAGAATGACACAAATATTAATTTCCACAAAGTTTGCTGCTTCAGAGTCTTTAGATATTTTTGTCAGATGTTACTATGTAATACTGAAGTATAATTACAAGCATTTCATAAGTGTCAAAGGCTTTTATTGACAATTACATGAAGTTGATGCAAAGAATCAATATTTGTAGTGTTGACCCTTCTTTTTCAAGACCTCTGCAATCCACCCTAGCATGCTGTCAATTAACTTCTGGGCCACATCCTGATTGGTGGCAGCCTATTCTTGCATAATCAATGCTTGGAGTTTGTCAGAATTTGTGGGTTTTTGTTTGTCCACCCGCCTCTTGAGGATTGACCACAAGTTCTCAATGGGATTAAGGTCTGGGGAGTTTCCTGGCCATGGACCCAAAATATCAATGTTTTGTTCCCCGAGCCACTTAGTTATCACTTTTTCCTTATAGCAAGGTGCTCCATCATGCTGGAAAAGGCATTGTTCATCACCAAACTGTTCCTGGATGGTTGGGAGAAGTTGCTCTCGGAGGATGTGTTGGTATCATTCTTTATTCATGGCTGTGTTCTTAGGCAAAATTGTGAGTGAGCCCACTCCCTTGGCTGAGAAGTAACCCCACACATGAATGGTCTCAGGATGCTTTACTGTTGGCATGACACAGGACTGATGGTAGCGCTCACCTTGTCTTTTCCGGACAAGCTTTTTTCCGGATGCCCCAAACAATCGGAAAGGGGATTCATCAGAGAAAATTACTTTACCCCAGTCCTCAGCAGTCCAATCCCTGTACCTTTTGCAGAATATCAATCTGTCCCTGATGTTTTTCCTAGAGAGAAGTGGCTTCTTTGCTGCCCTTCTTGATACCAGGCCATCCTCCAAAAGTCTTTGCCTCACTGTGCGTGCAGATGCACTCACACCTGCCTGCTGCCATTCCTGAGCAAGCTCTGTACTGGTGGTGCCCCGATCCCGCAGCTGAATCAACTTTAGTAGACGGTTCTGGCTCTTGCTGGACTTTCTTGGGCGCCCTGAAGCCTTCTTCACAACAATTGAACCGCTCTCCTTGAAGTTCTTGATGATCCGATAAATGGTTGATTCTGGTGCAATCTTACTGGCAGCAATATCCTTTCCCCTTCGAAGCCGTTTTTGTGCAAAGCAATGTTGACGGCATGTGTTTCCTTGCAGATAACCATGGTTGACAGAGGAAGAACAATGATTCCAAGCACCACCCTCCTTTTGAACCTTCCAGTCTGTTATTCGAACTCAATCAGCATGACAGCGTGATCTCCAGCCTTGTCCTCGTCAACACTCACACCTGTGTTAACGAGAGAATCACTGACATGATGTCAGCTGGTCCTTTGTGGCAGGGCTAAAATGCAGTGGTAATGTTTTTGGGGGATTCAGTTCATTTCCATGGCAAAGAGGGATGTTGCAATTAATTGCAATTCATCTGATCACTCTTCATAACATTCTGGAGTATAGGCAAATTTCCATCATACAAACTGAGGCAGCAGACAAAATTAATATTTGTGTCATTCTCAACTTTTGGCCACAACTGTTTACTAAAGAGTCTCAATGAAAGTCTTAGAATGAAAAGTCCCATTTTTGTGTTTATTAAACATAAACAAGTTTTAATTACACCATATGAAAACCACACATACACATCATTCTGCATGAACTTGATAAACTACATTCATTTTCTCATAAAAAATTGTCTTGGGGAGAAAAAAATTAAGTAGAAGTAATGAAATAGGCATTTGTGAACATCATTATAGCCTACACACAATATGTAACAGACTTTTTAGGCTTATATATGCCTTACACACTGAGTGTACAAAACATTAAAGAACTCTTTCCATTACATAGACTGACCAGATAAAGCTAGGATCTCTTATTGAAGTCACTTGATAAATCCATTTCAGTCAGTGTAGATGAAAGGGGAGGAGACGGGTTAAAGGAGTCTTGAGACAATTGAGATGTGTGTGTGTCATTCAGAGGGTGAATGGGCAAGACAAAATATTTGACACACCGGTTTATGTCAAGAACTGCAACGTTGCTGGGTTTTTCATGCTCAACAGTTTCCCGTGTGTATCAAGAATGGTCCACCACCCAAAGTACATCCAGCCAACTTGACACAACTGTGGGAAGCATTGGAGTCAACATGGGCCAGCCTCGATGAATTGAGGCTGTTCTGAGTGCAGGGGGGGAAGTCAATATTAGGAAGGTATTGGTAATGTTTGCTATACTCCGTGTATATAACAATGTCTGGATGCAATATTATACTCAGGAATATTTAATAATGAAATATGTTACTCTCCTTATTCCAAATGCATCTGTGGAGCTTTTCTGTTGACAATGAAAATGTTTTTTTAACCCTTTACACTCCTACCGGGTTGAAAATTGAAGATTTTGACACTGATAAGCTTAAATTGGAACGAAGTGGCTGTACAGTAACATGCTATACATGACGTCGGAGCTCAGGGTCTCAGCGCTGAATGGGTTTTGACTGACAGACGTTCTGAACTTGAGCACCACACTACAAGAAGATGCCTCCCTCCCTCCATCCTGCTAATTGGGCTACTTTTGCAAATGTTAATATTGTCTGAGTGAGGGGAACGTAAATTGAGGGAAATGCTGAAAAATAAAAGGGCTGTGGTCATGAAATTTTGTCAGACGGTTATTGTCATGCAAAAGGATGCAGGTCTCACGGTAATTGACCGTTAATTAACATAAACACGTTTAGCATGTCCAGGCCTCCGCCCATACAAGCTGCCGATGCGGGCCTTTGGAACATCTACATAAAAAAAGTATAATAAATTAATTTAATATACACCATCACAATAAATCCATTATTTATTTTAGTCAGGTCTAAATAAACATTATGATATGAAGAAAATGTATTTCAGAAGAACAGAGTACGAGTTGGCGTACTGTAGACCTATGTTATCTGGCTATGCTCCATGCCATAGGCTGTAGGCTTGTTAAGTCTAACTGACAATATATGCTTAAGTCTTGTGCCATTTTATTTTATTTTACAGTAAGAAGAATATAATTGAACTTAGCTGAATAAAATCTAAGTAATATTTTTCCAATTACTGCGCATATGAAGTAGCTATGTTGAGCGTAAAAAAAGTTATCAATTGAAACAGGTCCTATATGGTAGTTTTTTTGTTATTTGGCAACTTTAGTTTTGAATGATACAAACCTTAGAATGCCTTAGAAAGCAAAACATATATGGGCTGCATGGTGTGACAACAGGATATTGATGATTTGAGAAAGTAGAAAGAAAAAAAGCTTGTTCCTTGCCTCAGGCTGCACAGCTGTTCTCTCAAGTGATCATATTTTCACCCATCAGACTATTCTCAAATTAATCTCGTCTTTACTAATATGTAAAATGTCGATTTAGAATGGCCCATTATCAACAGTGGCCGAGGGGGGGGAAATAATTTCATCTGTAGGCACTCGAATAGCGAATGGAGGCCACCAACCTTGTTCCTGCAGCTACCCAGTGCTTCATTTGGCAAACCAATTGAAATCTGTTCGGGAACATCGATAGTGAAACATATTTCACTAAACTGTTGACAGCCCGTCTGCGCGCTCGAGAAAGGAATAAAATGAGAGCGAGGAGGAGATGGAAACGCAGGAGGGTGAGAGATGTATAGCTAACGGTAATGTGTGACCCAATTAATTATTAACATATTAAAAATGCCCTATAACTAGGCTATTCAAAATCAAATACAAATTCACTAATTGTAGGCTAACTTGTAAGCCGCACTGCACAAACAATCAATGAACCAACAGCATCGCCTAGAGCTATACATTCTCTCCCCGACTCATGGAGCGTAGCATAAAGTAACCAATCTATCCAGTATAATACAGGCCACACTCCGAGGCGATTACTCGAATTTGTTTAGTTTTGGAGTATAGGCTAATTATGTACCAAAGACATCTTAAATCATGTTTTTCTGCCATGCGTAATATGCGGTAGGCTATGTACTGTATAAAAGGCACAATCATAATTCCGTTTTTTTCTTTCGGGTTTAGGCTCATACGCCTATGCATAAACTCTTATGTGTATGGGTGTTTTCAATTAATCATCACCTTAGAAAGTACTGTCCATTTCGTTGTGTTAGGATTTGAAACAACATCCATAACAACCATGTTTCACACTGTTTCAACCTGCTGTTGAACTTCTTTCTTCAAATGTGATTTTCACAGTGACGTGAGTTTTAAAAGTACTATAGGCATTCTGTTTTGATGATATGTGTTTGATGTGATATCAGAGTGGTTAGAGGGACAATAGAGCCATTAGGACATGATGGTTGTTAGCAAGTTGGGTACTACCAAAGCATGTCCAGAGTGCATAAAGTGAGATTACCATGACAAGTGGAATTTTACTGCAGTCATCACTCATGACTGCTGGTGTGGCAGTAATATGGTCACTGCAACAGCCCTAGTTACAAGATGACATGGCGTTATACCCTGTGTTGTCCTGAACAGAATGAGCCTGTTTGTTGTATTGTGAAGATTTGCCGCAGACCATGCATTTGAATTTACTTATAACTCTATTCCATGTGCATGAAAATGAAGATCTGCTTCTCTGAATTGCCTTGTGAAAGCCTAACACTGTGTTAGACATATTTTATAATTTAGTGTTTATAATTCATGTTGGCATTAGAACAAGGTTTCAAATTATGAACACCTGACCCAGATTGTGCTTTTTAAAAAGGACTGTTTTTGGATTGCAACAGTAATTGTGTAAAGGCTGGGATGCAGGGTTGTGTTCCAAACAAAGTGTGCTTGCTCCAGGAACTGTGTACACTTTGGAGAGGTGTGTTGCCACTTGGAAACAACAATTAGACCTCACTCAAACCCTTGTAATTTTTTTGTCTTATGTTGCACCTACCCTACATTTTCCAGGAATATTCTTATTATGTTACTGAAAGTATCCAGAGTATTTTCTGATTTTGTTTTAAACATATGCTGCAAAGTAGAGTAAATGTAAAATGTGCATAAAATCAACAGTGTAATGTTTGGATTCAGTCTTGTGTCAGGTGAACTGTTGTGTCCTCACTTTTAGTCTAATAATTTTCACATAATCTCCACAGTTCCCCTTTGATTGCTACCATGGTTATGCATATGCTTTCCCTATTTCTTCTGTAAGAAACATTTCAATTGAGCTCCATCCATATAGGCCAATTCCCACAAGTGTAAGGGTTAAAGTAGGGTTTGACCTAAATGTCAGACGCCATCGAGTGGAATGGTTACTTTATGTTATAGAGTGGAATGTTTTTTCTTTTGGTGTATTCTGAGGTAGCTCTTCTCTGAGAACCTCTTCCCACAGTGCGCACATGCGAACGGCCTCTCTCCCGTGTGGACCTTCAGGTGCATCTTCAGATGGTGCTGGCGGGAAAACCTCTTCTCACACTGGAGGCAGTTGAAGGGTTTCTCCCCTGTGTGGACTCTATGGTGCCTCTTCAGGTCACCAGCCTGGGCAAAGCCAATGTGACACTGGGTACAGCTGAAGGGTTTCTCCCCTGTGTGTACCCTCTGGTGGATCTCCACCTTCTGGGGGCAGCTGAAGCCTTTGTTACAGAACATGCAGAGGAACCGTTTCTCTTTACTATTGCCTAATGTTGCTCCCCCTCCCTGAACCTGGGCTCTAGCCCTGTCGTTTGAGTTCAATACCTGATCGAAAAGGCTATGTCCGTGTGAATCGGAAGGCCCCATTGAAGTGGACACTGGGTTGTAATCCTTGAGTGTGTGTAAAGGGGAGTGGGTCGTGTTATTTGGATTAGTCTCTAAGCTTTCCCTGTAATCTAAGAAATCGCTGCCCTGTGAGAGTCTGTATCCTAGGTGACTATCTACATTCCATGTGGGAGAAATGTCGCCCTCCACTTTCACAGTCACTTCATCTTCGACCAAACCCTCCCCTTTCTTATCTAAGCACCTTTCGGAGTATACACTACTACTGTACTGGTTCCAGACCTCTCTAGACAGATCAGTCTGTGTCTCTAAACCCAAGGGCATGTTGTCAGGGTCCATCTCTGTAGTAGAAGAACAAGACGGATCATTGCCCGTCTCTAACGCATCCCGATGGGAATGAAACGTCCTCGGGCTCGGGTTACCGTAAAGTAAATACTCTGAGCCGGGAGCAGGTAGACAGCCCAGTCTCCCCAGCCCCAGTCTCTCTGGGTGTGACCTATGGTCAGATCCTGTGTGTAAAAGCCTTTGTGTTACAGTTAAAGTCTTGGTGTCTGTCTCTGACTTGATGGCGTTCAGCGTTCCACTGACCTCCGTGATGCTGCGTCGGGTCCTGGGCTGTACTGGGGCGGCTGTGGTGTCCTCCGTAGCTACAGGGGGCGCTCCAGTCTGGATGTCTCTGCTGTGTCTTGGGTCCTCCTCTCCTTCAGACCTCTCCTGCTTGACCCTAAGACCTACAGCCTCTGCAGACTGACACAAGAAGAGAGGAGGTTATTACATTTACATTACATTTACATTTAAGTCATTTAGCAGACGCTCTTATCCAGAGCGACTTACAAATTACGGGTACAATATTAGTTAAATTAGATAAATGTCTCACAAGCTCAAATGAGGATGTACATGTAAGCAAGTGACTAGCTGAGGGGAGCCTTTCTGAAATAAACTGGCCACATTTGATCTACTGTAATTTTAATGTAACACTATTACACTGACCTCTATCACGATAACGTGCTGGGTTGAGGTTCCACTCCCCTCATCAACAGTGATTGGTTGGTCATCTCTCCATGTATTGTGTCCCGCTGGCTTCACAAAGCTCCTGTGGCCTCCAGTGAGATGTATTTCACCTGGGAGAGTGATTGGGGGAAAAGAAGTGGTTAGGTTAGCTACTGTCAATGCTGAATGGTATATTTTACCCTATTGACACTGTGTAAAATTGGCAAGGATGTAAGGTAACCTTTCGGATTACTTCTTGATATACAGTACTATTTATAGATCGATATTATGTTCCATGCATTATATTGTTTCAAATGAGTAAATAATAGGTAATGCAGTAAATCAAGAATCTGGTTAGAATATGATAGTGTCTTTGTGCAAGATAGATAAGTAATCAGGGGAATTTATTGCATACTTCCCAAAAATTGACCAAGACCAAATTTTGGTTAAAGGGAAATTTCACCGCTGCTCTATTTCACTGTATATGTCCATGAATATGTTATTAACATAGCATTTTTCATAAAAATCGAGAATTTCCTCACTACACGCAAATAGATGCGTTTCTGCATTTCACCGGTAGAAACGGGCCATCCACATTTCTTGGTTGTAAGCGAACCACAATATCCAGAATTCATAGCGATTTCAAGACGTAGTACCGTCCCGGTAGAGGTGGATCCAGTTGATGTGAATACTCTCCTTGAGAAATAGTCAAATGCCAGGATTTGTAGCCAGCACTTTCAGCCAGGGGATTTCGAAACAGACCTGAAGTCTCAACTAATGAGGTTGCCAGGTGTCACCCCTATCATCACACGCATCTGCTCCCCATCATTACGCACACCTGGACTTCTTCATAACCTTGATTACTCTCCCTTTATTTAGCCCTCTGTAGCCTCAGGCAGTAGTGGTTTTGTTCACGTTCAATATGCTTCTCCTGTTTTGTTTATCTGCCATGTTTATTAAACTCCCCTTCTGCACCTGCTTCCTGACTCCAAGCGCATAGTTACACTAGGTCATCGAACATTGAAATGTGATGCTATTCCATCGATTTTTCCACTTCAAAGAAAGGCATCCGATCAGCGCAGCAAAAAAGTCAAGCTGAGGTAACTTAGCTAACGTTAACCCTACATTCATGTACATATAACCTCAATTACCTTAACTGTTTACATACTGCTTTACTCATTTCATATGTATTGTAATGAAACAGCAGGGAGCAGGTCTCGAATCCTCGACCTTCTAGCCCGAGGTCCGGCGCGCTATCGACTGTGCCGCAAAAGCATGCTCGAGCAGCGGCAGAGTCGATTTCCGCGCTTATAAACCCAGGGTCGTTACTGTATTTTAGTCTATGCCACTCCAACATTGTTCATCCTAATATTTTTATATTTGTTAATTCCAGTCTTTTACTTTTAGATGCGTATTGTTAATTGTTCGATACTAATGCACTCTTGGAGATAGGAACACAAGCGTTTCGCTCCAACTGCAATAACATCTGCTAAATATGTGTATGTGACCAATAAAACACGGATTTGAATGATCTTTCACGGTAAAGTATACACTTGTTGTATTCGGCCGCATGTGACAAATAAAATGATATTTGATTTAGCTAACTAGCAAGCGAACTACATGTGTTTATCTAAACAAATCTAGCTAGCTCGCTTTCATAATACGCTGGCTAGACATTCCAAAGCAAATCAATGTAATTACCCGGCTGCTATCTGTAAAATGTGATTTGTAAACAGCTTGATTCTATGGTATCTTCTGTGTATGAAGTGGGGGGGAAACATTAACGATGCACTTTGCTGTTCTAGGAGTGGTCTGAGGCAGTCAGTAAATAACAAGCGTTTAAGTTCAACTTTACTAACGATGGTTTTGGGGGGAAAGCTCAGATTTAACGCTCCTACAAAGGTTCAAACAATGAACTTAACCTTAAGAAGCTTTTGGGAATCAACTCTTACCCTACGAGGTCTGGGGCCTGCCACTTTTATGTTCTACCTGATCATTAATCGCACCTACTTGGGCTGGGTTTCCCAAAACCATTATAGCACCGAGATCTTAATTCCATTGAAACGAAATGGACGAAAGATTATCTTAGTGCTACGATACTTTTGTGAAACCCAGGTTTAAATCAGTCCCTCATTGAGTGTAACAACACATACCAGTGTACTGTACCCTTTTTTTGTTTACAGATGAACATGGTTTCTTGTATGGTTACACACAGGGCTGTGGCAGGCATGGCATTTTCTTAGCAGTTATTGTCATGCAGAAGACTGCCGGTCTCCCTGTAGACCGTTAATTAAGATAACCATGTTTAGCATGTCCAGGCCTCCATGTATGCAAGCCATTGATGCGGCCTTTGGAACATATACAGTTTTAAAGTCTAAAATCAATTGAATATACACCATCACAATAAATCCCTTATTTATTTTAGGCAGGTCTAAAGAAACATTGATATATATATATATGAAGAATATATATTTCAGAAAACAGAATGAGTTGACCTACTGCATTTATTTATTTATTTCACCTTTATTTAACCAGGTAGGCAAATTGAGAACACGTTCTCATTTACAATTGCGACCTGGCCAAGATAAAGCAAAGCAGTTCGACACATACAACAACACATGGTTACACATGGAGTAAAACAAACATACAGTCAATAATACAGTGAAAAATAAGTCTATATACAATGTGAGGTAAGGGAGGTGAAAGGCAAACAAAATATATATATAAATAAAAATATAAAAAAGGCCATGGTGGCGAAGTAAATACAATATAGCAAGTTAAAAATAAAAACACTGGAATGGTTGGTTTGCAGTGGAAGAAAGTGCAAAGTAGAGATAGAAATAATGGGGTGCAAAGGAGCTAAATAAATGAATACAGTAGGTAAAGAGGTAGTTTGGGCTAAATTATAGATGGGCTATGTACAGGTGCAGTAATCTATGAGCTGCTCTGACAGCTGGTGCTTAAAGCTAGTGAGGGAGATAAGTGTTTCCAGTTTCAGAGATTTTTGTAGTTCGTTCCAGTCATTGGCAGCAGAGAACTGGAAGGAGAGAATTGGTTTTGGGGGTGACCAGAGAGATACCTGCTGGAGCGCGTGCTACAGTGAGCTGAGATAAGGGGGGACTTTACCTAGCAGGGTGTTGTAGATGACCTGGAGCCAGTGGGTTTGGCGACGAGTATGAAGCGAGGGCCAGCCAACGAGAGCGTACAGGTCGCAGTGGTGGGTATGACAAAACAGATGGCACTGTGATAGACTGCATCCAATTTGTTGAGTAGGGTATTAGAGGCTATTTTGTAAATGACATCGTCGAGGATCGGTAGGATGGTCAATTTTACAAAGGTATGTTTGGCAGCATGAGTGAAGGATGCTTTGTTGCGAAATAGGAAGCCAATTCTAGATTAAACTTTGGATTGGAGATGTTTGATGTGAGTCTGGAAGGAGAGTTTACAGTCTAACCAGACACCTAGGTATTTGTAGTTGTCCACATATTCTAAGTCAGAACCGTCCAGAGTAGTGATGTTGGACGTGCGGGCAGGTGCAGGCAACGATCGGTTGAAGAGCATGCATTTAGTTTTACTTGTATTTAAGAGTGGATGGAACTGTTATAAGGCTTTGCTTTTCTAGTATGTTTTTGAGTTGTCATGTGTTTTTTTACATCAAAGTTTGGCGTAGAAATCAGCCTTACAATACAGGCAGTATGCCCATGTATCATCGCCAATAAACGGCTTCAACCAGCCTTTCAATTCAGGGTTTGATTCCCACTCCTTTCTGTATTTTTGAGTGTACAGTTTAGACTGAGACATGATGAGCTAGCCAGCTAGATGTTTAACTTATGTCACAGAGAGGCACACACACAGTGGACAAGGTGAGTAAGTGAGGCTGTGTGAGTCAAATGCAGTGATTTATTTTTGTGCAGTGATTTATTTTAGACAAAGAACATTTTACATTTACATCCCGCTCTGTATGTAAGCCAGGGCGTGATCAGCCAGCGGCGGCTTCCCGCATGCGCGATTCATTTGCAGTCTGGACGCGGAGGGGTGAACATCTCCTGCTCTGACTGCAGCTGGGAGGGACTGCTGCGCGAG